>NC_133368.1:69045-181876 GCF_049309525.1 Garra rufa | reverse complement strand
TCACAGCTGCTGTTCCTGCTAAGTCAAGTCACGTTTCAGTTGAGGTTTCTGAGTCTAGTCAAGCAGCACTTCCTGAGTTAAGTCAAACAGCTAATCCATCAGAGCCAAGTCATGGCCCTTCCTTCAGAGTCAAGTCAAGACACCCCAACACTTCCAGATTCTAAGCAAATTACAGCAGTACTTCCAGAATCACATCAAGACACTACAGTGCCTCCCCAATCATATCAAGTCACAGCCGTTCCCTTTCGAGCCAAGTGACTTGACATGACTTGACTTGACAGGAACGGGAGCTGTGACATGACCTGACTTGACAGGAACAGCAGCTGGGACATGACTTGAATTGACAAGAACAGCAGCTGGGACATGACTTGACAGGAACGATGGCTGTGACATGACTTGACTTGACAGGAACGACGACTTCAATAGCCGTGGATGTCAACCAGATGAGCTCCAAGGCGGATCATCAATAAAGACCTCGCCAACCTTGACGGCCATCGGCACTACACCACAGGATCCTGATGAGTTCTCTACAATCAGACATTGGTACAAACTGTTGTTTGGTCTGGCCAGAGGAGAACTGGTCCCCCGACTGAGCCTGGTTTCTCCCAAGGTTTTTTTCTCCATTTCTGTCACCTGTGGAGTTTTGGTTCCTTGCCGCTGTCGCCTCTGGCTTGCTTAGTTGGGGACACTTTCCAGCGATATCGTATACTATTTGAACTGAACTGACGATGATATCACTGAATTCATTGATGAACTGCCTTTAACTGAAAATTGATTGTTACAATAATGCGTTACTTACACACTATTGTGCTGTTTAAATACTGTGCAGTTGCTTTGACACAATCTGTATTGTAAAAGGCGCTATATAAATAAAGGTGACTTGACTTGACTTGACTGTGACATGACTTGACAGGAACGGCGGCTGTGACATGACTTGACTTGACAGGAACAGCAGCTGGGACATGACTTGATTTGACAGGAACGACAGCTGTGACATGACTTGACTTGACAGGAACAGCAGCTGGGACATGACTTGACTTGACAGGAACGACGGCTGTGACATGACTTGACTTGACAAGAACAGCAGCTGGGACATGACTTAACAGGAACGGCTATGGAGGCCGCGTTCTCCAATGAACTCTCTGCTTCTCTCCTTACTCTGTCTGCCTCCTCTGTCTCTGCTCTCACTAGGTCCCAGTCCATGACATGCCTGGCTGCGCCTCCTGTTCCGCCCTGGAGGGTTCCTGCACCTCCTGCTCCGCCCTGGAGGGCTCCTAAGCCTCCTGCTCCGCCCTAGAGGGCTCCTGAGCTTCCTGCGCTGCCTTTGGCCCTGCTTTGGAGGGCTGTTGCCCAACCGGTTCTGGGGGGGCTATGTCACCTCCCTTGTTTGTTTCCATAGACACTCATTTGACCACACCCACTCATTGTTAGTTTCTATGGTTACCAATTTGTTCATTACCCCTGCTCAGTGTATAAATAGTCCTTGTGTTTCCTCTGTAGTTTGTCGGTTGTTATATGTGTAATGGTTGTCTCTTGCCCTTGTCTCAGTTCCTGTTCCCTCTGGATTTTATTGTTTCGTCACGGATTCCCAATAAACTTCTGCATCTAGATCCTCATTCTCCTTGTCTGTTCTGCAACGTTACAACAGCCCTGAATGTCAGCAGAGACCACGTCAACTAGATGAGCCCCAGAGACAGATCATCAGTGAAGACCTCATAACCTAGACGGCCATCGACGCAAGACAGTGAAGTCACTGCAGGTCCCTCGGATCCAGTCCGTACCAAGAGCAGATGGTGGATCAACACCTACAGCTGAATGTCAGCGGATACCGTGTCAACTAGATGAGCCCCAGAGACAGATCATCAAGAAAGAACTCCTACCCTAAACGGCCACCGGCACAAGGCCACGGGAACCAGATGAGTCCTCTCCAATCTGACTTTGATGCAATATGGAACTCTTGCATTATTATTGACATTTTACTTTATTATTTTAATACTGTAAGGTTTTGTAAAAAGCGCTGTATAAAAAATCTTGACTTGACTACTGAAACCCTGTAGTGATTTTAGATGGTGATATTTCTTCATAGATTATTGGCTGTTTGATGTAATGAATGAATGCTCCGTTGGTCCGTTATGCATCAAGTTCCTAAGATGCTCCTAACTGCTTCAGTTTTGTTTATGTCTGAATTGTCTTGTATTCAGTGTGTTTTTCAGATCCTAGATGCTTCTAAATATTTTAAATGTTTCAAGTCTCTCAGCCAAGTATACTTGTGTATACAAGGAATTTGGTCTCTGCATTTATCCCATCCGTGAATTAGTGAACACACAGCACACAGTGATCGCACAGTGAGGTGAAGCACACAGTAACCCGGAGCAGTGAGCTGCCTCTCGGGGAGCAGTGAGGGGATCTGGTCCCACTGGTTGGGGATCGAACCGGCAACCCTCCGGTTACAGGCCCAAAGCCCTAACCAGTAGTAAGAAAGATGATATGAATGTTAAAATGTTCTCTTGTTAAAATGTTTTTCAAAATGCAGTTTTATTTCTGTTGGAATTGTCTTGTATTCAGTGGGATTCAGGTCCTAGATGTTTCTACATGGTATGTATTGCAATTACAATGTTCCAAGTTATTGTTCCATTGTTCTATTGTCTACAAGTATACTGTATAAGTTAAGCAAGAAACTGATCCCATTCCTAAAAACAGGGATGCAAACTAATTATGCATCCACCCTGGTAGCTGTTTATCATTTTCATTTTCTGTGAGTTTGCACCCCTGTAATAGGCAATGTAACACTCAAGAATGGGTGATTACATGTCACTGATGATCAGAGTAATAAAACTTTTTTTTTTTTTTTTTTTTTGCAGGTACTTGTCGGTCATTGGATTTGTCATCAGTATCGACACATTGATGCGGATGATTCCTGAACTGCTCCAAGTTCAGCGGTATGTGCTCACATACAGGTTCAGCCAGGATCACTTGGAGCTCCTATTTAATTCAATCAGAGCATCAGGTAGGGTTGGTGTTCTTTTAATTACAATACATTCTGAAAATATACTCAATGAATATCTTTGTTATATCTTGTGAGTAATGTATGTATTGTGTGTCTGTTTTCCATACAAGGCTGTTGGAATAACAATCCATCGGCAAGCCAGTTCCAGGCCGTCTTCCGCCGTCTGATGGTTCGGTGTGGTGTCTCACCTGGTGAGACAGGCAATGTGGCTGCCCAAAATAGCACTGTGTCCCTGTCTGCTGTGGAGATGTCCTCTGCTGAAACTGCTGAAGAGCACCCATCTCCATTCACCAACATTACAGCCCTTGTGTGTAACCACAGTTATCTCCCCACTCGGTTTGGTGGTCTGGTGGAAATGCTCTGGTCTACAAAGCAGGGTTTGTAGTCCGGCAGGTTCTACGAAAGCTGTCCTGTGATGTGTGTCGTGTAAGCTGTCTCAGTGATGTTGTACCATCTTCACTGGACAAGAGCTACCACCTTCTAACCCTGAAAAATAATGGCAGCCTAGTGATTCCATCAAAAGCCAAAGTGAATGTTTGATTTTATTTTCTTGTTTTTTCATCTTTGTATATTAAGGTTGATTTGTTCTTATTTCCTCTGTTCTATAAAGTGTCTTTGAGCACTGTAAAGCGCTATATAATTATAAATATAATGTATTATTATTATTATTATTATTATTATTATTATTATTATAGGGTGCTGAGAGGTGCAGAGAGGGTGATCCGCCAATCTTCAACAAATCAAGCTCCAAAGGTGTCGACAGTCACACACATCGTCCGGGAGGAGATTGGAACAGAGGATGTTTTTCTACTTGGGGAACACATTGAGGACACAGAGTTTGGCATTGACAACCATTTTTTGCACTTTCATTGACATTTTATTTTAATACTGTAAGGTTGCTTTGACACAACTTGTATTGTAAAAAGCGCTGTATAAATAATCTTGACTTGACTTGACCATCATTTCGACCTGTTGTCATTGGTTGTGTCTGTGTTTCTCAAGATAAGGCCGCACCACATTGCCAAGCTCACCACTCTTGAACTTCAGAAAGGGAGCACGAGAAAAAAGCCCTGCAAAACAGTCCTTTTTTTAGGGTGTGTGTGTGTGATAAGTCTTCAACTTATTAAAATACCTTTACTGTCACTATCTGTTTCTGCTTCTCTAATATATTTATAGTGTGTGATTTGCAAAATTCCTATCCTAGAGTACACCTCATATGGTTGTGGTTGCGCTTTTGTCCAAAGTGACAAATAAAAAACAATATAATACTTAAATTCAACTGGGAACAGATTGAGATGTTGGTCAGATTATAGCTAATAAGGAGAATAGCAAACATGAACATCAATTCAGTCAATAGCATAATGAAAAAAAACCCAATGAAAATGAGGGAAAACAGCAATAATAAACAATGTCAATTCAAGCAAAATATAATAACAGCATGGTAAGAACATATGAACATATATACAACAATGTCAAATTAATAAACAGCCAAATCAAAAAAGAATAAAACTATACAAACCATAACGCATTAGAAGTGCTTAATGAACTAAGTCCATGTTGTAACTCTTTAGACCTTCTTAAAAGACCCACGTGTGAAAATCAGTTCGGTATTCCGTGAGGTATGATTAATTAAATGCGTTGACATCTCATTAACCTGGCAAACAGATTACACTGAGTGGAGCGGGTGACCGGTCCAAGATGGCGGCCCCACGTCTCATCAGCGCCAGTAGGGAGTATCGGTCGATGCGGCGTCTAGGGGTGAGCGGGGCACAACCTAACGCGGGGTTAATTGTAACGCGCGTGGTTTTAATATTTCCACACATGCTAGCATAACCAAATTTACAGCATTTACTAGTTGTAAATATGACAATATGCAATATGTAGACAATATGCCCCGCTGTTATTAAATGCTATTCTGTGACATTAGCGATGCAATTTACACTACTTACTTATAAGGATTTAGATAAGAAACCAGAAACAGGTGAATAAAGGCTGGCAATCAATGTTTAATGTTCAGAAGTTATTATTTCAAGAAATGTAAAGTATTTTGGCTGGTTTATTTGTGTGGTGTTCTATGAGAGCTGTGTGTGGAGGAAGAGGAATGGTTTTCTGAATGTCTAAATGTGTTTCATTTATTTGTCCACATTGTTTTGAACTACTGTACAGCTGTGTTTTCTGATCAGGGCCGTTCAAAGCATGTTTGCAATGTGTTCATTGTCAGACTCATTGTCGGGGGTCGTGTTACAACGTGCCCCTCAGATGTTACAATGTACCCCACCTACGGGGCGTGTTGTCACGTTTCACTTCCTTTACTTTGAGGTAAATAACAAAAAACGTATACACTGTAAAGATAAAACAAAGCGATATATTTGTATTAGACAAGTGTGAAAATAATCTGGATGAAAATTGTACTCTGAACCGCACGTGAATTTACATAAACCGCGAGATTCAAAAAGTGTTAGGTTAGGTTGTGCCCCTATGTCAGAATCCCTCAACTTTATGCAAATGAAGAGCGACTTTCGGGAGCGACAGCCAATAGGAAAGAAGACGATAGCGCTCATGTGATCATTCTCCTTTCAGCTCCAGCAGTGATGGAGAAATTAATTCCTGCTGTTAACAATTGTCCTGTTTTTATGACATGTCCCTGCCCACATTCAGGGACATAAATTTTAAAAATGAGGCATGGAAAGGGGTGGCCAATATCCTGGGGATTCCAAGTAGGTTTTTAATGAACTAATAGGATGTAAAATTAGATATTACCTCTTAAAAAATCAAAACCAAAATGTGTTAAATGTATGACAACAGACAAAATCATAAATGATTAGATGGCAAATGAACGTACCATATTAAAAACAATATTAACTGCATTAAAATAAATTGTAGCCTGCTTGTCTTTGTTTCTAAAGTTGCTTTGGATAAAAAAGGCTGTTAAATGACGTTACTAAGCAACCAGTAATGAGAACGCCCACTAGTGACCTCATCGCCAGCCTCTGGCAGAAGTCGCTGCTAGTGTGAACGGGGCTTAACTCACCAGGGGTGCGTTTCCCAAAAGCAACCATGGTCGCAAGTTCCGTCGTTACCAATAGAGTTCAATGGAACTAACGACCATAGTTAGCTAACGATGTATTTGGGAAACGCACCCCAGTACAGCGATGAACAAGTACAATGAAAGCCTGCTGAGGCGTTTCCCAAATACAGCACGTTTTCATTAACCAATAATATGATTTGTGGGCGGGGTAACACATGAAGCCCCGCCCAAGGTGCAGCACCTCCCCGTTCTGCAGGCTGCAGCCAGGTCCTTCTTCTTCTTCTTCTTCTTCTGATGTTTGCGGCAGACTAGACGCATCAATGGCGTATAGCCAGGTCCTTCTCAAATGTGTTTGTGATTTAAGGGGGTGCTGGTTAACAAGAGAGGGGTGTGGTCCTTTGGTGGTTTCAAAAAAATGGCTTATACCTGTGAAGTATTTTTTCAGGTCTTAGTTCATTTAAATTAAGATATTGAAGCAGCTTTTATAAAAATGCCATAAAAGAAAAGATTACAGATGTGCATCTTGAGACAGAACAATGGCACTGATATATATTACAATATGTCAGAGCAAGATATTTTTAGTTGAGACAGCTCAAACAGTTTAGTCTCTTAAGCATGGTCTTTAGAACCGATCGGTTAGGATAACTTGCTCTGACAGATCTTAAAATGTCATTGCCATTGCTTCGTCTCAGATGCACATCAGTAATCTCCCTGTTCCCTTGCATTTGATAAAAGCTGTTTAAATATCCTAATTTAACTAAGGTCTGGTCCTGATTTAAGCTAAGCCCTGTCTGTGAATCAAGCCTATATGTTTTGAAGTCACCAAAAAAAAAAAAAAATGTTGTTGTTGTTATTGAATTATTTTTAATAATAATTTTACCTGAATGCAATGTTATTTTCTCATTCAAATAGTGTGTGGGCAAAAATAAACATATTTGCATTAAACTGCAGGACGTTGTTTACTTTGAGTGACTTATTGATTCAAAACCATATTAATTACAGTTCTGCAGGTTCTCTGATGGAAAAAGCAAAAAGCATGATTGATTTGATAATGTTTCTATGTTAATTCAATGATTTGAGTTGAAGAAATGTTGATTTTTTTTGACCATCTTGATCTATTTTCCATCATTGAAATAACATTATTTTAGGGTGCAAAACTGATGACAAAACATTGTTAAATTTCAACATTGATCCATCGATAGTTTGATTGATGCATTAGCATTGATTCAGTGTTGATTCAGTGTTGGTCTGCTATCTGGGAGGGTATATTTCAGCAAAATAAAAAAATAATTAAAATAAAAAATACTCCAGCGCAGTAGATGGCGCTATGAACCTAGAACCTTAGTTTGTCACCTGCAGGTATAAAAGAAGAAAGTGGGACGTTGTTTAAAATAACTGCGAGAAAAAAAATGGAGCACGCCGTTTCCAAAGTTCAAGTCTACGGACAAAGAAAGGGCCTAAGGGTGGACTTCGTTAATGTGGGCCCGTATGGACCTCCACATTCGCCCAGGTAACGCATATAAACATGGACTTTTTCTGAGAGTTTGCAGCTGGAAACTGTTGATCATCAATAAAGTGAATCTTGAATTTGTTGATTTCTTGATAGATGTTGATTGCATTGAGCAGTCGGGATTGCTAGCGTTAGCATGTTGTTTTAAGCCTCACCCATACACAATGTTCAAATGCAAAGCAGCTGAAGTTTAAGTTCCAAGGCGATCGATCGCCAGCAGCAGCAATATTAGGAAGGTTACGATCTTGTGATTTAAGCCTGTTTTAGGATGATTTATAGCGGACTCGTTCTGGGGTGCGTTTCCCAAAACCATCGTTAGCCAACTATGGTCGCAAGTTCCGTCGTTACCAACATAGTTCAACGATTGGGTGTTTCCCGACACCATAGTTCAAACGAACATTCGCAAACAGCGTCGCAAACTTGCGTGGTTGAAACTACAGCTCTCGACCTGTGGTTAGAAGCATCGTTCCTTCTTAGTAACACATGTGGGCTTAATAAATTATGTTCTTGGTCACAGTTTGCAAGCTAACACGCAGTACAATCTATATCCTCAATTTTATCTAAAAATAAATGCGTTTTACTCTATGTATTTGTGCGTCCTTTATAAGCGTTGTTTATAAATAGTGCGCATGTGCACAAATGTCTGAGGGAACCCCGGAGTATGACGTAAGAGAGAACACGAAATGAATCAAACATCAAATAAAGCGAAATGACAGGGAACAAAAATAGTAAATTAATCATTAGGTGCCATGTTCAATATAGCTGCATTTTTGAGAGACCCTAATCAGTTAAATAGCAGAAGTTATTACTCGGTGACGTCATTAACAACGGCCCTAAGTTGTTGAACTAATGTGGTTCAAACGACGGAGATGCGACCGTGTTCGGGAAACACTCGTGACTAGCTAGTTCGTTTCCACAACGATGCATCGTACTATGGAGGTTAACCAGCGAGTTATGTCGTTGTACGGGAAACGCACCCCTGCTTGATTATATCCTTGTTTTCATGAACAAGTTGGGCAAGAACTAAGAGTTGTTCTTGCGTCTAGTTTGGTTTTCTTTTACGTGTACATGCCTTCCTATCACCTATGATTATTCTACCCTGTTAATTAAACACTGTTTATATGTATAGCCGCTAACTGTACATGAGGCTGAAGATACACGTTTAATTAGTGACACTTAGCCTGCATTTTAAAATCTTTATTTGAATATGGCAACACTTTTATTTTAAAACCTTTATTTAAATATGATATAAGAGCGCACATTACAATATTTCTCTGAATAAATGTCTGACAGAGACCCCTATCAGCCAATCATTGTGTGCATAGTTATAAGCTTGTCGACATCATAGTCAACGCCGCCCTTGCTTTTAGCTTAAGACTTCTCTCTACTCCTTAGTAAAAGTTTGTCTCAGCAGCTTTGGGAATAGGTTTTAAGAGAAAACTTTTACTAGCATTTAGGAGAACTTTTAGTGGTAAGATGAGATGTTTTGTGGTTACAGGCTCTGATCATGTGTACATAATGTATTGACATTAAACTAGTTTTTAACATGATCATTTTATTCTTACGTGCGCTTTAATAATATATCGTTAGCCTTGAGATAAATGATGCAGTGAATAAATGCATAGATATGCATCAATCCAATAGTCTAGTTAGGTGAGTCAGAGGGTTGCGGTTCTAAGCCGCTGTCGCACTTTTTTTCATCCCTTAATAAAATTAAATATGTTCATCAGTGATCCTATATCAGAGACACATTTGTGTGTATTTTGTTTTGATTTTAACCGTAATGAGTCATAAGCGAGGGATTGAAGCGCTCGTGTGTGAACACTGAGCACGAGCCGCATTGAGAAAGTTCCCACATCGCAAAGAACATCAAGCATGCTTTCAGAAAAAAATTACCGATTCCAGAGTCAGCACCTTATTTAACAGAAAGGATTGGTTCATCAGCATTAGGTACGTCCGTGCTGCGAGATGTTCAAAAAAGTGGTGGGACAATATCGAGCTTTGCAAAAAGTGTCCCACTCATCCCACCTGTGAATTACGGCTATGAAAATAAGTAGGCTAATGTGAAACACTAACAGAAGCAATTATGAGAAATATTTTTATTACAGCCGTCTTCAACAGTAAAACCAACAAAACTGTTTTTTTTTTCAGTCCTTTCCAATAGTGGTCACGGTGAGTTTTTTGCCATCTGACTCCCAGCTAACACAAGTCCAGCGGACCACCGGCGGTGGTGTACCGGCGTTTTGCTCCTCGTTATTCCAGCGGACCACCAGCGGCAGCCTGGTTTATAAGAAGTGTCTGCTGGAGGCCCAGGGTCGGTCCACGGGTGGTATTAAACTTTAATCTAACATACTTGGATAGTTATAATAATTACAACTTTATATAATTATATACAATAATGGATCAAGTACACAACTCTTAAAAAACATTGTAAGTTTATTAATAATACTAACATTTAAAAACACAAATCTTAAGAATATGTTGAAATATTGACTACATACATTGAAAAAAATGTGTCAATAAATTGTACATTACGTTTATGTGTGTAAAAGAAAAATAAACTAAATATAAAAATAAATTATAATTTAAATAAACTATAACCATAACTTTTTGAATAAATTAAGGTACACATATTACGATAAATATAAATATTTACAAATTACAAAATTTAGTATTATAAAACAAACTGCGTGTAAAGCGCTATATAATTATAAATATAATGTATTATTATTATTATTATTATTATTATTATTATTATTATTATTATTATAGGGTGCTGAGAGGTGCAGAGAGGGTGATCCGCCAATCTTCAACAAATCAAGCTCCAAAGGTGTCGACAGTCACACACATCGTCCGGGAGGAGATTGGAACAGAGGATGTTTTTCTACTTGGGGAACACATTGAGGACACAGAGTTTGGCATTGACAACCATTTTTTGCACTTTCATTGACATTTTATTTTAATACTGTAAGGTTGCTTTGACACAACTTGTATTGTAAAAAGCGCTGTATAAATAATCTTGACTTGACTTGACCATCATTTCGACCTGTTGTCATTGGTTGTGTCTGTGTTTCTCAAGATAAGGCCGCACCACATTGCCAAGCTCACCACTCTTGAACTTCAGAAAGGGAGCACGAGAAAAAAGCCCTGCAAAACAGTCCTTTTTTTAGGGTGTGTGTGTGTGATAAGTCTTCAACTTATTAAAATACCTTTACTGTCACTATCTGTTTCTGCTTCTCTAATATATTTATAGTGTGTGATTTGCAAAATTCCTATCCTAGAGTACACCTCATATGGTTGTGGTTGCGCTTTTGTCCAAAGTGACAAATAAAAAACAATATAATACTTAAATTCAACTGGGAACAGATTGAGATGTTGGTCAGATTATAGCTAATAAGGAGAATAGCAAACATGAACATCAATTCAGTCAATAGCATAATGAAAAAAAACCCAATGAAAATGAGGGAAAACAGCAATAATAAACAATGTCAATTCAAGCAAAATATAATAACAGCATGGTAAGAACATATGAACATATATACAACAATGTCAAATTAATAAACAGCCAAATCAAAAAAGAATAAAACTATACAAACCATAACGCATTAGAAGTGCTTAATGAACTAAGTCCATGTTGTAACTCTTTAGACCTTCTTAAAAGACCCACGTGTGAAAATCAGTTCGGTATTCCGTGAGGTATGATTAATTAAATGCGTTGACATCTCATTAACCTGGCAAACAGATTACACTGAGTGGAGCGGGTGACCGGTCCAAGATGGCGGCCCCACGTCTCATCAGCGCCAGTAGGGAGTATCGGTCGATGCGGCGTCTAGGGGTGAGCGGGGCACAACCTAACGCGGGGTTAATTGTAACGCGCGTGGTTTTAATATTTCCACACATGCTAGCATAACCAAATTTACAGCATTTACTAGTTGTAAATATGACAATATGCAATATGTAGACAATATGCCCCGCTGTTATTAAATGCTATTCTGTGACATTAGCGATGCAATTTACACTACTTACTTATAAGGATTTAGATAAGAAACCAGAAACAGGTGAATAAAGGCTGGCAATCAATGTTTAATGTTCAGAAGTTATTATTTCAAGAAATGTAAAGTATTTTGGCTGGTTTATTTGTGTGGTGTTCTATGAGAGCTGTGTGTGGAGGAAGAGGAATGGTTTTCTGAATGTCTAAATGTGTTTCATTTATTTGTCCACATTGTTTTGAACTACTGTACAGCTGTGTTTTCTGATCAGGGCCGTTCAAAGCATGTTTGCAATGTGTTCATTGTCAGACTCATTGTCGGGGGTCGTGTTACAACGTGCCCCTCAGATGTTACAATGTACCCCACCTACGGGGCGTGTTGTCACGTTTCACTTCCTTTACTTTGAGGTAAATAACAAAAAACGTATACACTGTAAAGATAAAACAAAGCGATATATTTGTATTAGACAAGTGTGAAAATAATCTGGATGAAAATTGTACTCTGAACCGCACGTGAATTTACATAAACCGCGAGATTCAAAAAGTGTTAGGTTAGGTTGTGCCCCTATGTCAGAATCCCTCAACTTTATGCAAATGAAGAGCGACTTTCGGGAGCGACAGCCAATAGGAAAGAAGACGATAGCGCTCATGTGATCATTCTCCTTTCAGCTCCAGCAGTGATGGAGAAATTAATTCCTGCTGTTAACAATTGTCCTGTTTTTATGACATGTCCCTGCCCACATTCAGGGACATAAATTTTAAAAATGAGGCATGGAAAGGGGTGGCCAATATCCTGGGGATTCCAAGTAGGTTTTTAATGAACTAATAGGATGTAAAATTAGATATTACCTCTTAAAAAATCAAAACCAAAATGTGTTAAATGTATGACAACAGACAAAATCATAAATGATTAGATGGCAAATGAACGTACCATATTAAAAACAATATTAACTGCATTAAAATAAATTGTAGCCTGCTTGTCTTTGTTTCTAAAGTTGCTTTGGATAAAAAAGGCTGTTAAATGACGTTACTAAGCAACCAGTAATGAGAACGCCCACTAGTGACCTCATCGCCAGCCTCTGGCAGAAGTCGCTGCTAGTGTGAACGGGGCTTAACTCACCAGGGGTGCGTTTCCCAAAAGCAACCATGGTCGCAAGTTCCGTCGTTACCAATAGAGTTCAATGGAACTAACGACCATAGTTAGCTAACGATGTATTTGGGAAACGCACCCCAGTACAGCGATGAACAAGTACAATGAAAGCCTGCTGAGGCGTTTCCCAAATACAGCACGTTTTCATTAACCAATAATATGATTTGTGGGCGGGGTAACACATGAAGCCCCGCCCAAGGTGCAGCACCTCCCCGTTCTGCAGGCTGCAGCCAGGTCCTTCTTCTTCTTCTGATGTTTGCGGCAGACTAGACGCATCAATGGCGTATAGCCAGGTCCTTCTCAAATGTGTTTGTGATTTAAGGGGGTGCTGGTTAACAAGAGAGGGGTGTGGTCCTTTGGTGGTTTCAAAAAAATGGCTTATACCTGTGAAGTATTTTTTCAGGTCTTAGTTCATTTAAATTAAGATATTGAAGCAGCTTTTATAAAAATGCCATAAAAGAAAAGATTACAGATGTGCATCTTGAGACAGAACAATGGCACTGATATATATTACAATATGTCAGAGCAAGATATTTTTAGTTGAGACAGCTCAAACAGTTTAGTCTCTTAAGCATGGTCTTTAGAACCGATCGGTTAGGATAACTTGCTCTGACAGATCTTAAAATGTCATTGCCATTGCTTCGTCTCAGATGCACATCAGTAATCTCCCTGTTCCCTTGCATTTGATAAAAGCTGTTTAAATATCCTAATTTAACTAAGGTCTGGTCCTGATTTAAGCTAAGCCCTGTCTGTGAATCAAGCCTATATGTTTTGAAGTCACCAAAAAAAAAAAAAATGTTGTTGTTGTTATTGAATTATTTTTAATAATAATTTTACCTGAATGCAATGTTATTTTCTCATTCAAATAGTGTGTGGGCAAAAATAAACATATTTGCATTAAACTGCAGGACGTTGTTTACTTTGAGTGACTTATTGATTCAAAACCATATTAATTACAGTTCTGCAGGTTCTCTGATGGAAAAAGCAAAAAGCATGATTGATTTGATAATGTTTCTATGTTAATTCAATGATTTGAGTTGAAGAAATGTTGATTTTTTTTGACCATCTTGATCTATTTTCCATCATTGAAATAACATTATTTTAGGGTGCAAAACTGATGACAAAACATTGTTAAATTTCAACATTGATCCATCGATAGTTTGATTGATGCATTAGCATTGATTCAGTGTTGATTCAGTGTTGGTCTGCTATCTGGGAGGGTATATTTCAGCAAAATAAAAAAATAATTAAAATAAAAAATACTCCAGCGCAGTAGATGGCGCTATGAACCTAGAACCTTAGTTTGTCACCTGCAGGTATAAAAGAAGAAAGTGGGACGTTGTTTAAAATAACTGCGAGAAAAAAAATGGAGCACGCCGTTTCCAAAGTTCAAGTCTACGGACAAAGAAAGGGCCTAAGGGTGGACTTCGTTAATGTGGGCCCGTATGGACCTCCACATTCGCCCAGGTAACGCATATAAACATGGACTTTTTCTGAGAGTTTGCAGCTGGAAACTGTTGATCATCAATAAAGTGAATCTTGAATTTGTTGATTTCTTGATAGATGTTGATTGCATTGAGCAGTCGGGATTGCTAGCGTTAGCATGTTGTTTTAAGCCTCACCCATACACAATGTTCAAATGCAAAGCAGCTGAAGTTTAAGTTCCAAGGCGATCGATCGCCAGCAGCAGCAATATTAGGAAGGTTACGATCTTGTGATTTAAGCCTGTTTTAGGATGATTTATAGCGGACTCGTTCTGGGGTGCGTTTCCCAAAACCATCGTTAGCCAACTATGGTCGCAAGTTCCGTCGTTACCAACATAGTTCAACGATTGGGTGTTTCCCGACACCATAGTTCAAACGAACATTCGCAAACAGCGTCGCAAACTTGCGTGGTTGAAACTACAGCTCTCGACCTGTGGTTAGAAGCATCGTTCCTTCTTAGTAACACATGTGGGCTTAATAAATTATGTTCTTGGTCACAGTTTGCAAGCTAACACGCAGTACAATCTATATCCTCAATTTTATCTAAAAATAAATGCGTTTTACTCTATGTATTTGTGCGTCCTTTATAAGCGTTGTTTATAAATAGTGCGCATGTGCACAAATGTCTGAGGGAACCCCGGAGTATGACGTAAGAGAGAACACGAAATGAATCAAACATCAAATAAAGCGAAATGACAGGGAACAAAAATAGTAAATTAATCATTAGGTGCCATGTTCAATATAGCTGCATTTTTGAGAGACCCTAATCAGTTAAATAGCAGAAGTTATTACTCGGTGACGTCATTAACAACGGCCCTAAGTTGTTGAACTAATGTGGTTCAAACGACGGAGATGCGACCGTGTTCGGGAAACACTCGTGACTAGCTAGTTCGTTTCCACAACGATGCATCGTACTATGGAGGTTAACCAGCGAGTTATGTCGTTGTACGGGAAACGCACCCCTGCTTGATTATATCCTTGTTTTCATGAACAAGTTGGGCAAGAACTAAGAGTTGTTCTTGCGTCTAGTTTGGTTTTCTTTTACGTGTACATGCCTTCCTATCACCTATGATTATTCTACCCTGTTAATTAAACACTGTTTATATGTATAGCCGCTAACTGTACATGAGGCTGAAGATACACGTTTAATTAGTGACACTTAGCCTGCATTTTAAAATCTTTATTTGAATATGGCAACACTTTTATTTTAAAACCTTTATTTAAATATGATATAAGAGCGCACATTACAATATTTCTCTGAATAAATGTCTGACAGAGACCCCTATCAGCCAATCATTGTGTGCATAGTTATAAGCTTGTCGACATCATAGTCAACGCCGCCCTTGCTTTTAGCTTAAGACTTCTCTCTACTCCTTAGTAAAAGTTTGTCTCAGCAGCTTTGGGAATAGGTTTTAAGAGAAAACTTTTACTAGCATTTAGGAGAACTTTTAGTGGTAAGATGAGATGTTTTGTGGTTACAGGCTCTGATCATGTGTACATAATGTATTGACATTAAACTAGTTTTTAACATGATCATTTTATTCTTACGTGCGCTTTAATAATATATCGTTAGCCTTGAGATAAATGATGCAGTGAATAAATGCATAGATATGCATCAATCCAATAGTCTAGTTAGGTGAGTCAGAGGGTTGCGGTTCTAAGCCGCTGTCGCACTTTTTTTCATCCCTTAATAAAATTAAATATGTTCATCAGTGATCCTATATCAGAGACACATTTGTGTGTATTTTGTTTTGATTTTAACCGTAATGAGTCATAAGCGAGGGATTGAAGCGCTCGTGTGTGAACACTGAGCACGAGCCGCATTGAGAAAGTTCCCACATCGCAAAGAACATCAAGCATGCTTTCAGAAAAAAATTACCGATTCCAGAGTCAGCACCTTATTTAACAGAAAGGATTGGTTCATCAGCATTAGGTACGTCCGTGCTGCGAGATGTTCAAAAAAGTGGTGGGACAATATCGAGCTTTGCAAAAAGTGTCCCACTCATCCCACCTGTGAATTACGGCTATGAAAATAAGTAGGCTAATGTGAAACACTAACAGAAGCAATTATGAGAAATATTTTTATTACAGCCGTCTTCAACAGTAAAACCAACAAAACTGTTTTTTTTTTCAGTCCTTTCCAATAGTGGTCACGGTGAGTTTTTTGCCATCTGACTCCCAGCTAACACAAGTCCAGCGGACCACCGGCGGTGGTGTACCGGCGTTTTGCTCCTCGTTATTCCAGCGGACCACCAGCGGCAGCCTGGTTTATAAGAAGTGTCTGCTGGAGGCCCAGGGTCGGTCCACGGGTGGTATTAAACTTTAATCTAACATACTTGGATAGTTATAATAATTACAACTTTATATAATTATATACAATAATGGATCAAGTACACAACTCTTAAAAAACATTGTAAGTTTATTAATAATACTAACATTTAAAAACACAAATCTTAAGAATATGTTGAAATATTGACTACATACATTGAAAAAAATGTGTCAATAAATTGTACATTACGTTTATGTGTGTAAAAGAAAAATAAACTAAATATAAAAATAAATTATAATTTAAATAAACTATAACCATAACTTTTTGAATAAATTAAGGTACACATATTACGATAAATATAAATATTTACAAATTACAAAATTTAGTATTATAAAACAAACTGCGTGTAAAGCGCTATATAATTATAAATATAATGTATTATTATTATTATTATTATTATTATTATTATTATTATTATAGGGTGCTGAGAGGTGCAGAGAGGGTGATCCGCCAATCTTCAACAAATCAAGCTCCAAAGGTGTCGACAGTCACACACATCGTCCGGGAGGAGATTGGAACAGAGGATGTTTTTCTACTTGGGGAACACATTGAGGACACAGAGTTTGGCATTGACAACCATTTTTTGCACTTTCATTGACATTTTATTTTAATACTGTAAGGTTGCTTTGACACAACTTGTATTGTAAAAAGCGCTGTATAAATAATCTTGACTTGACTTGACCATCATTTCGACCTGTTGTCATTGGTTGTGTCTGTGTTTCTCAAGATAAGGCCGCACCACATTGCCAAGCTCACCACTCTTGAACTTCAGAAAGGGAGCACGAGAAAAAAGCCCTGCAAAACAGTCCTTTTTTTAGGGTGTATGTGTGTGATAAGTCTTCAACTTATTAAAATACCTTTACTGTCACTATCTGTTTCTGCTTCTCTAATATATTTATAGTGTGTGATTTGCAAAATTCCTATCCTAGAGTACACCTCATATGGTTGTGGTTGCGCTTTTGTCCAAAGTGACAAATAAAAAACAATATAATACTTAAATTCAACTGGGAACAGATTGAGATGTTGGTCAGATTATAGCTAATAAGGAGAATAGCAAACATGAACATCAATTCAGTCAATAGCATAATGAAAAAAAACCCAATGAAAATGAGGGAAAACAGCAATAATAAACAATGTCAATTCAAGCAAAATATAATAACAGCATGGTAAGAACATATGAACATATATACAACAATGTCAAATTAATAAACAGCCAAATCAAAAAAGAATAAAACTATACAAACCATAACGCATTAGAAGTGCTTAATGAACTAAGTCCATGTTGTAACTCTTTAGACCTTCTTAAAAGACCCACGTGTGAAAATCAGTTCGGTATTCCGTGAGGTATGATTAATTAAATGCGTTGACATCTCATTAACCTGGCAAACAGATTACACTGAGTGGAGCGGGTGACCGGTCCAAGATGGCGGCCCCACGTCTCATCAGCGCCAGTAGGGAGTATCGGTCGATGCGGCGTCTAGGGGTGAGCGGGGCACAACCTAACGCGGGGTTAATTGTAACGCGCGTGGTTTTAATATTTCCACACATGCTAGCATAACCAAATTTACAGCATTTACTAGTTGTAAATATGACAATATGCAATATGTAGACAATATGCCCCGCTGTTATTAAATGCTATTCTGTGACATTAGCGATGCAATTTACACTACTTACTTATAAGGATTTAGATAAGAAACCAGAAACAGGTGAATAAAGGCTGGCAATCAATGTTTAATGTTCAGAAGTTATTATTTCAAGAAATGTAAAGTATTTTGGCTGGTTTATTTGTGTGGTGTTCTATGAGAGCTGTGTGTGGAGGAAGAGGAATGGTTTTCTGAATGTCTAAATGTGTTTCATTTATTTGTCCACATTGTTTTGAACTACTGTACAGCTGTGTTTTCTGATCAGGGCCGTTCAAAGCATGTTTGCAATGTGTTCATTGTCAGACTCATTGTCGGGGGTCGTGTTACAACGTGCCCCTCAGATGTTACAATGTACCCCACCTACGGGGCGTGTTGTCACGTTTCACTTCCTTTACTTTGAGGTAAATAACAAAAAACGTATACACTGTAAAGATAAAACAAAGCGATATATTTGTATTAGACAAGTGTGAAAATAATCTGGATGAAAATTGTACTCTGAACCGCACGTGAATTTACATAAACCGCGAGATTCAAAAAGTGTTAGGTTAGGTTGTGCCCCTATGTCAGAATCCCTCAACTTTATGCAAATGAAGAGCGACTTTCGGGAGCGACAGCCAATAGGAAAGAAGACGATAGCGCTCATGTGATCATTCTCCTTTCAGCTCCAGCAGTGATGGAGAAATTAATTCCTGCTGTTAACAATTGTCCTGTTTTTATGACATGTCCCTGCCCACATTCAGGGACATAAATTTTAAAAATGAGGCATGGAAAGGGGTGGCCAATATCCTGGGGATTCCAAGTAGGTTTTTAATGAACTAATAGGATGTAAAATTAGATATTACCTCTTAAAAAATCAAAACCAAAATGTGTTAAATGTATGACAACAGACAAAATCATAAATGATTAGATGGCAAATGAACGTACCATATTAAAAACAATATTAACTGCATTAAAATAAATTGTAGCCTGCTTGTCTTTGTTTCTAAAGTTGCTTTGGATAAAAAAGGCTGTTAAATGACGTTACTAAGCAACCAGTAATGAGAACGCCCACTAGTGACCTCATCGCCAGCCTCTGGCAGAAGTCGCTGCTAGTGTGAACGGGGCTTAACTCACCAGGGGTGCGTTTCCCAAAAGCAACCATGGTCGCAAGTTCCGTCGTTACCAATAGAGTTCAATGGAACTAACGACCATAGTTAGCTAACGATGTATTTGGGAAACGCACCCCAGTACAGCGATGAACAAGTACAATGAAAGCCTGCTGAGGCGTTTCCCAAATACAGCACGTTTTCATTAACCAATAATATGATTTGTGGGCGGGGTAACACATGAAGCCCCGCCCAAGGTGCAGCACCTCCCCGTTCTGCAGGCTGCAGCCAGGTCCTTCTTCTTCTTCTTCTTCTTCTGATGTTTGCGGCAGACTAGACGCATCAATGGCGTATAGCCAGGTCCTTCTCAAATGTGTTTGTGATTTAAGGGGGTGCTGGTTAACAAGAGAGGGGTGTGGTCCTTTGGTGGTTTCAAAAAAATGGCTTATACCTGTGAAGTATTTTTTCAGGTCTTAGTTCATTTAAATTAAGATATTGAAGCAGCTTTTATAAAAATGCCATAAAAGAAAAGATTACAGATGTGCATCTTGAGACAGAACAATGGCACTGATATATATTACAATATGTCAGAGCAAGATATTTTTAGTTGAGACAGCTCAAACAGTTTAGTCTCTTAAGCATGGTCTTTAGAACCGATCGGTTAGGATAACTTGCTCTGACAGATCTTAAAATGTCATTGCCATTGCTTCGTCTCAGATGCACATCAGTAATCTCCCTGTTCCCTTGCATTTGATAAAAGCTGTTTAAATATCCTAATTTAACTAAGGTCTGGTCCTGATTTAAGCTAAGCCCTGTCTGTGAATCAAGCCTATATGTTTTGAAGTCACCAAAAAAAAAAAAAATGTTGTTGTTGTTATTGAATTATTTTTAATAATAATTTTACCTGAATGCAATGTTATTTTCTCATTCAAATAGTGTGTGGGCAAAAATAAACATATTTGCATTAAACTGCAGGACGTTGTTTACTTTGAGTGACTTATTGATTCAAAACCATATTAATTACAGTTCTGCAGGTTCTCTGATGGAAAAAGCAAAAAGCATGATTGATTTGATAATGTTTCTATGTTAATTCAATGATTTGAGTTGAAGAAATGTTGATTTTTTTTGACCATCTTGATCTATTTTCCATCATTGAAATAACATTATTTTAGGGTGCAAAACTGATGACAAAACATTGTTAAATTTCAACATTGATCCATCGATAGTTTGATTGATGCATTAGCATTGATTCAGTGTTGATTCAGTGTTGGTCTGCTATCTGGGAGGGTATATTTCAGCAAAATAAAAAAATAATTAAAATAAAAAATACTCCAGCGCAGTAGATGGCGCTATGAACCTAGAACCTTAGTTTGTCACCTGCAGGTATAAAAGAAGAAAGTGGGACGTTGTTTAAAATAACTGCGAGAAAAAAAATGGAGCACGCCGTTTCCAAAGTTCAAGTCTACGGACAAAGAAAGGGCCTAAGGGTGGACTTCGTTAATGTGGGCCCGTATGGACCTCCACATTCGCCCAGGTAACGCATATAAACATGGACTTTTTCTGAGAGTTTGCAGCTGGAAACTGTTGATCATCAATAAAGTGAATCTTGAATTTGTTGATTTCTTGATAGATGTTGATTGCATTGAGCAGTCGGGATTGCTAGCGTTAGCATGTTGTTTTAAGCCTCACCCATACACAATGTTCAAATGCAAAGCAGCTGAAGTTTAAGTTCCAAGGCGATCGATCGCCAGCAGCAGCAATATTAGGAAGGTTACGATCTTGTGATTTAAGCCTGTTTTAGGATGATTTATAGCGGACTCGTTCTGGGGTGCGTTTCCCAAAACCATCGTTAGCCAACTATGGTCGCAAGTTCCGTCGTTACCAACATAGTTCAACGATTGGGTGTTTCCCGACACCATAGTTCAAACGAACATTCGCAAACAGCGTCGCAAACTTGCGTGGTTGAAACTACAGCTCTCGACCTGTGGTTAGAAGCATCGTTCCTTCTTAGTAACACATGTGGGCTTAATAAATTATGTTCTTGGTCACAGTTTGCAAGCTAACACGCAGTACAATCTATATCCTCAATTTTATCTAAAAATAAATGCGTTTTACTCTATGTATTTGTGCGTCCTTTATAAGCGTTGTTTATAAATAGTGCGCATGTGCACAAATGTCTGAGGGAACCCCGGAGTATGACGTAAGAGAGAACACGAAATGAATCAAACATCAAATAAAGCGAAATGACAGGGAACAAAAATAGTAAATTAATCATTAGGTGCCATGTTCAATATAGCTGCATTTTTGAGAGACCCTAATCAGTTAAATAGCAGAAGTTATTACTCGGTGACGTCATTAACAACGGCCCTAAGTTGTTGAACTAATGTGGTTCAAACGACGGAGATGCGACCGTGTTCGGGAAACACTCGTGACTAGCTAGTTCGTTTCCACAACGATGCATCGTACTATGGAGGTTAACCAGCGAGTTATGTCGTTGTACGGGAAACGCACCCCTGCTTGATTATATCCTTGTTTTCATGAACAAGTTGGGCAAGAACTAAGAGTTGTTCTTGCGTCTAGTTTGGTTTTCTTTTACGTGTACATGCCTTCCTATCACCTATGATTATTCTACCCTGTTAATTAAACACTGTTTATATGTATAGCCGCTAACTGTACATGAGGCTGAAGATACACGTTTAATTAGTGACACTTAGCCTGCATTTTAAAATCTTTATTTGAATATGGCAACACTTTTATTTTAAAACCTTTATTTAAATATGATATAAGAGCGCACATTACAATATTTCTCTGAATAAATGTCTGACAGAGACCCCTATCAGCCAATCATTGTGTGCATAGTTATAAGCTTGTCGACATCATAGTCAACGCCGCCCTTGCTTTTAGCTTAAGACTTCTCTCTACTCCTTAGTAAAAGTTTGTCTCAGCAGCTTTGGGAATAGGTTTTAAGAGAAAACTTTTACTAGCATTTAGGAGAACTTTTAGTGGTAAGATGAGATGTTTTGTGGTTACAGGCTCTGATCATGTGTACATAATGTATTGACATTAAACTAGTTTTTAACATGATCATTTTATTCTTACGTGCGCTTTAATAATATATCGTTAGCCTTGAGATAAATGATGCAGTGAATAAATGCATAGATATGCATCAATCCAATAGTCTAGTTAGGTGAGTCAGAGGGTTGCGGTTCTAAGCCGCTGTCGCACTTTTTTTCATCCCTTAATAAAATTAAATATGTTCATCAGTGATCCTATATCAGAGACACATTTGTGTGTATTTTGTTTTGATTTTAACCGTAATGAGTCATAAGCGAGGGATTGAAGCGCTCGTGTGTGAACACTGAGCACGAGCCGCATTGAGAAAGTTCCCACATCGCAAAGAACATCAAGCATGCTTTCAGAAAAAAATTACCGATTCCAGAGTCAGCACCTTATTTAACAGAAAGGATTGGTTCATCAGCATTAGGTACGTCCGTGCTGCGAGATGTTCAAAAAAGTGGTGGGACAATATCGAGCTTTGCAAAAAGTGTCCCACTCATCCCACCTGTGAATTACGGCTATGAAAATAAGTAGGCTAATGTGAAACACTAACAGAAGCAATTATGAGAAATATTTTTATTACAGCCGTCTTCAACAGTAAAACCAACAAAACTGTTTTTTTTTTCAGTCCTTTCCAATAGTGGTCACGGTGAGTTTTTTGCCATCTGACTCCCAGCTAACACAAGTCCAGCGGACCACCGGCGGTGGTGTACCGGCGTTTTGCTCCTCGTTATTCCAGCGGACCACCAGCGGCAGCCTGGTTTATAAGAAGTGTCTGCTGGAGGCCCAGGGTCGGTCCACGGGTGGTATTAAACTTTAATCTAACATACTTGGATAGTTATAATAATTACAACTTTATATAATTATATACAATAATGGATCAAGTACACAACTCTTAAAAAACATTGTAAGTTTATTAATAATACTAACATTTAAAAACACAAATCTTAAGAATATGTTGAAATATTGACTACATACATTGAAAAAAATGTGTCAATAAATTGTACATTACGTTTATGTGTGTAAAAGAAAAATAAACTAAATATAAAAATAAATTATAATTTAAATAAACTATAACCATAACTTTTTGAATAAATTAAGGTACACATATTACGATAAATATAAATATTTACAAATTACAAAATTTAGTATTATAAAACAAACTGCGTGTAAAGCGCTATATAATTATAAATATAATGTATTATTATTATTATTATTATTATTATTATTATTATTATTATTATTATTATAGGGTGCTGAGAGGTGCAGAGAGGGTGATCCGCCAATCTTCAACAAATCAAGCTCCAAAGGTGTCGACAGTCACACACATCGTCCGGGAGGAGATTGGAACAGAGGATGTTTTTCTACTTGGGGAACACATTGAGGACACAGAGTTTGGCATTGACAACCATTTTTTGCACTTTCATTGACATTTTATTTTAATACTGTAAGGTTGCTTTGACACAACTTGTATTGTAAAAAGCGCTGTATAAATAATCTTGACTTGACTTGACCATCATTTCGACCTGTTGTCATTGGTTGTGTCTGTGTTTCTCAAGATAAGGCCGCACCACATTGCCAAGCTCACCACTCTTGAACTTCAGAAAGGGAGCACGAGAAAAAAGCCCTGCAAAACAGTCCTTTTTTTAGGGTGTGTGTGTGTGATAAGTCTTCAACTTATTAAAATACCTTTACTGTCACTATCTGTTTCTGCTTCTCTAATATATTTATAGTGTGTGATTTGCAAAATTCCTATCCTAGAGTACACCTCATATGGTTGTGGTTGCGCTTTTGTCCAAAGTGACAAATAAAAAACAATATAATACTTAAATTCAACTGGGAACAGATTGAGATGTTGGTCAGATTATAGCTAATAAGGAGAATAGCAAACATGAACATCAATTCAGTCAATAGCATAATGAAAAAAAACCCAATGAAAATGAGGGAAAACAGCAATAATAAACAATGTCAATTCAAGCAAAATATAATAACAGCATGGTAAGAACATATGAACATATATACAACAATGTCAAATTAATAAACAGCCAAATCAAAAAAGAATAAAACTATACAAACCATAACGCATTAGAAGTGCTTAATGAACTAAGTCCATGTTGTAACTCTTTAGACCTTCTTAAAAGACCCACGTGTGAAAATCAGTTCGGTATTCCGTGAGGTATGATTAATTAAATGCGTTGACATCTCATTAACCTGGCAAACAGATTACACTGAGTGGAGCGGGTGACCGGTCCAAGATGGCGGCCCCACGTCTCATCAGCGCCAGTAGGGAGTATCGGTCGATGCGGCGTCTAGGGGTGAGCGGGGCACAACCTAACGCGGGGTTAATTGTAACGCGCGTGGTTTTAATATTTCCACACATGCTAGCATAACCAAATTTACAGCATTTACTAGTTGTAAATATGACAATATGCAATATGTAGACAATATGCCCCGCTGTTATTAAATGCTATTCTGTGACATTAGCGATGCAATTTACACTACTTACTTATAAGGATTTAGATAAGAAACCAGAAACAGGTGAATAAAGGCTGGCAATCAATGTTTAATGTTCAGAAGTTATTATTTCAAGAAATGTAAAGTATTTTGGCTGGTTTATTTGTGTGGTGTTCTATGAGAGCTGTGTGTGGAGGAAGAGGAATGGTTTTCTGAATGTCTAAATGTGTTTCATTTATTTGTCCACATTGTTTTGAACTACTGTACAGCTGTGTTTTCTGATCAGGGCCGTTCAAAGCATGTTTGCAATGTGTTCATTGTCAGACTCATTGTCGGGGGTCGTGTTACAACGTGCCCCTCAGATGTTACAATGTACCCCACCTACGGGGCGTGTTGTCACGTTTCACTTCCTTTACTTTGAGGTAAATAACAAAAAACGTATACACTGTAAAGATAAAACAAAGCGATATATTTGTATTAGACAAGTGTGAAAATAATCTGGATGAAAATTGTACTCTGAACCGCACGTGAATTTACATAAACCGCGAGATTCAAAAAGTGTTAGGTTAGGTTGTGCCCCTATGTCAGAATCCCTCAACTTTATGCAAATGAAGAGCGACTTTCGGGAGCGACAGCCAATAGGAAAGAAGACGATAGCGCTCATGTGATCATTCTCCTTTCAGCTCCAGCAGTGATGGAGAAATTAATTCCTGCTGTTAACAATTGTCCTGTTTTTATGACATGTCCCTGCCCACATTCAGGGACATAAATTTTAAAAATGAGGCATGGAAAGGGGTGGCCAATATCCTGGGGATTCCAAGTAGGTTTTTAATGAACTAATAGGATGTAAAATTAGATATTACCTCTTAAAAAATCAAAACCAAAATGTGTTAAATGTATGACAACAGACAAAATCATAAATGATTAGATGGCAAATGAACGTACCATATTAAAAACAATATTAACTGCATTAAAATAAATTGTAGCCTGCTTGTCTTTGTTTCTAAAGTTGCTTTGGATAAAAAAGGCTGTTAAATGACGTTACTAAGCAACCAGTAATGAGAACGCCCACTAGTGACCTCATCGCCAGCCTCTGGCAGAAGTCGCTGCTAGTGTGAACGGGGCTTAACTCACCAGGGGTGCGTTTCCCAAAAGCAACCATGGTCGCAAGTTCCGTCGTTACCAATAGAGTTCAATGGAACTAACGACCATAGTTAGCTAACGATGTATTTGGGAAACGCACCCCAGTACAGCGATGAACAAGTACAATGAAAGCCTGCTGAGGCGTTTCCCAAATACAGCACGTTTTCATTAACCAATAATATGATTTGTGGGCGGGGTAACACATGAAGCCCCGCCCAAGGTGCAGCACCTCCCCGTTCTGCAGGCTGCAGCCAGGTCCTTCTTCTTCTTCTTCTTCTTCTGATGTTTGCGGCAGACTAGACGCATCAATGGCGTATAGCCAGGTCCTTCTCAAATGTGTTTGTGATTTAAGGGGGTGCTGGTTAACAAGAGAGGGGTGTGGTCCTTTGGTGGTTTCAAAAAAATGGCTTATACCTGTGAAGTATTTTTTCAGGTCTTAGTTCATTTAAATTAAGATATTGAAGCAGCTTTTATAAAAATGCCATAAAAGAAAAGATTACAGATGTGCATCTTGAGACAGAACAATGGCACTGATATATATTACAATATGTCAGAGCAAGATATTTTTAGTTGAGACAGCTCAAACAGTTTAGTCTCTTAAGCATGGTCTTTAGAACCGATCGGTTAGGATAACTTGCTCTGACAGATCTTAAAATGTCATTGCCATTGCTTCGTCTCAGATGCACATCAGTAATCTCCCTGTTCCCTTGCATTTGATAAAAGCTGTTTAAATATCCTAATTTAACTAAGGTCTGGTCCTGATTTAAGCTAAGCCCTGTCTGTGAATCAAGCCTATATGTTTTGAAGTCACCAAAAAAAAAAAAAAAAAAAAAAATGTTGTTGTTGTTATTGAATTATTTTTAATAATAATTTTACCTGAATGCAATGTTATTTTCTCATTCAAATAGTGTGTGGGCAAAAATAAACATATTTGCATTAAACTGCAGGACGTTGTTTACTTTGAGTGACTTATTGATTCAAAACCATATTAATTACAGTTCTGCAGGTTCTCTGATGGAAAAAGCAAAAAGCATGATTGATTTGATAATGTTTCTATGTTAATTCAATGATTTGAGTTGAAGAAATGTTGATTTTTTTTTGACCATCTTGATCTATTTTCCATCATTGAAATAACATTATTTTAGGGTGCAAAACTGATGACAAAACATTGTTAAATTTCAACATTGATCCATCGATAGTTTGATTGATGCATTAGCATTGATTCAGTGTTGATTCAGTGTTGGTCTGCTATCTGGGAGGGTATATTTCAGCAAAATAAAAAAATAATTAAAATAAAAAATACTCCAGCGCAGTAGATGGCGCTATGAACCTAGAACCTTAGTTTGTCACCTGCAGGTATAAAAGAAGAAAGTGGGACGTTGTTTAAAATAACTGCGAGAAAAAGAATGGAGCACGCCGTTTCCAAAGTTCAAGTCTACGGACAAAGAAAGGGCCTAAGGGTGGACTTCGTTAATGTGGGCCCGTATGGACCTCCACATTCGCCCAGGTAACGCATATAAACATGGACTTTTTCTGAGAGTTTGCAGCTGGAAACTGTTGATCATCAATAAAGTGAATCTTGAATTTGTTGATTTCTTGATAGATGTTGATTGCATTGAGCAGTCGGGATTGCTAGCGTTAGCATGTTGTTTTAAGCCTCACCCATACACAATGTTCAAATGCAAAGCAGCTGAAGTTTAAGTTCCAAGGCGATCGATCGCCAGCAGCAGCAATATTAGGAAGGTTACGATCTTGTGATTTAAGCCTGTTTTAGGATGATTTATAGCGGACTCGTTCTGGGGTGCGTTTCCCAAAACCATCGTTAGCCAACTATGGTCGCAAGTTCCGTCGTTACCAACATAGTTCAACGATTGGGTGTTTCCCGACACCATAGTTCAAACGAACATTCGCAAACAGCGTCGCAAACTTGCGTGGTTGAAACTACAGCTCTCGACCTGTGGTTAGAAGCATCGTTCCTTCTTAGTAACACATGTGGGCTTAATAAATTATGTTCTTGGTCACAGTTTGCAAGCTAACACGCAGTACAATCTATATCCTCAATTTTATCTAAAAATAAATGCGTTTTACTCTATGTATTTGTGCGTCCTTTATAAGCGTTGTTTATAAATAGTGCGCATGTGCACAAATGTCTGAGGGAACCCCGGAGTATGACGTAAGAGAGAACACGAAATGAATCAAACATCAAATAAAGCGAAATGACAGGGAACAAAAATAGTAAATTAATCATTAGGTGCCATGTTCAATATAGCTGCATTTTTGAGAGACCCTAATCAGTTAAATAGCAGAAGTTATTACTCGGTGACGTCATTAACAACGGCCCTAAGTTGTTGAACTAATGTGGTTCAAACGACGGAGATGCGACCGTGTTCGGGAAACACTCGTGACTAGCTAGTTCGTTTCCACAACGATGCATCGTACTATGGAGGTTAACCAGCGAGTTATGTCGTTGTACGGGAAACGCACCCCTGCTTGATTATATCCTTGTTTTCATGAACAAGTTGGGCAAGAACTAAGAGTTGTTCTTGCGTCTAGTTTGGTTTTCTTTTACGTGTACATGCCTTCCTATCACCTATGATTATTCTACCCTGTTAATTAAACACTGTTTATATGTATAGCCGCTAACTGTACATGAGGCTGAAGATACACGTTTAATTAGTGACACTTAGCCTGCATTTTAAAATCTTTATTTGAATATGGCAACACTTTTATTTTAAAACCTTTATTTAAATATGATATAAGAGCGCACATTACAATATTTCTCTGAATAAATGTCTGACAGAGACCCCTATCAGCCAATCATTGTGTGCATAGTTATAAGCTTGTCGACATCATAGTCAACGCCGCCCTTGCTTTTAGCTTAAGACTTCTCTCTACTCCTTAGTAAAAGTTTGTCTCAGCAGCTTTGGGAATAGGTTTTAAGAGAAAACTTTTACTAGCATTTAGGAGAACTTTTAGTGGTAAGATGAGATGTTTTGTGGTTACAGGCTCTGATCATGTGTACATAATGTATTGACATTAAACTAGTTTTTAACATGATCATTTTATTCTTACGTGCGCTTTAATAATATATCGTTAGCCTTGAGATAAATGATGCAGTGAATAAATGCATAGATATGCATCAATCCAATAGTCTAGTTAGGTGAGTCAGAGGGTTGCGGTTCTAAGCCGCTGTCGCACTTTTTTTCATCCCTTAATAAAATTAAATATGTTCATCAGTGATCCTATATCAGAGACACATTTGTGTGTATTTTGTTTTGATTTTAACCGTAATGAGTCATAAGCGAGGGATTGAAGCGCTCGTGTGTGAACACTGAGCACGAGCCGCATTGAGAAAGTTCCCACATCGCAAAGAACATCAAGCATGCTTTCAGAAAAAAATTACCGATTCCAGAGTCAGCACCTTATTTAACAGAAAGGATTGGTTCATCAGCATTAGGTACGTCCGTGCTGCGAGATGTTCAAAAAAGTGGTGGGACAATATCGAGCTTTGCAAAAAGTGTCCCACTCATCCCACCTGTGAATTACGGCTATGAAAATAAGTAGGCTAATGTGAAACACTAACAGAAGCAATTATGAGAAATATTTTTATTACAGCCGTCTTCAACAGTAAAACCAACAAAACTGTTTTTTTTTTCAGTCCTTTCCAATAGTGGTCACGGTGAGTTTTTTGCCATCTGACTCCCAGCTAACACAAGTCCAGCGGACCACCGGCGGTGGTGTACCGGCGTTTTGCTCCTCGTTATTCCAGCGGACCACCAGCGGCAGCCTGGTTTATAAGAAGTGTCTGCTGGAGGCCCAGGGTCGGTCCACGGGTGGTATTAAACTTTAATCTAACATACTTGGATAGTTATAATAATTACAACTTTATATAATTATATACAATAATGGATCAAGTACACAACTCTTAAAAAACATTGTAAGTTTATTAATAATACTAACATTTAAAAACACAAATCTTAAGAATATGTTGAAATATTGACTACATACATTGAAAAAAATGTGTCAATAAATTGTACATTACGTTTATGTGTGTAAAAGAAAAATAAACTAAATATAAAAATAAATTATAATTTAAATAAACTATAACCATAACTTTTTGAATAAATTAAGGTACACATATTACGATAAATATAAATATTTACAAATTACAAAATTTAGTATTATAAAACAAACTGCGTGTAAAGCGCTATATAATTATAAATATAATGTATTATTATTATTATTATTATTATTATTATTATTATTATTATTATTATTATAGGGTGCTGAGAGGTGCAGAGAGGGTGATCCGCCAATCTTCAACAAATCAAGCTCCAAAGGTGTCGACAGTCACACACATCGTCCGGGAGGAGATTGGAACAGAGGATGTTTTTCTACTTGGGGAACACATTGAGGACACAGAGTTTGGCATTGACAACCATTTTTTGCACTTTCATTGACATTTTATTTTAATACTGTAAGGTTGCTTTGACACAACTTGTATTGTAAAAAGCGCTGTATAAATAATCTTGACTTGACTTGACCATCATTTCGACCTGTTGTCATTGGTTGTGTCTGTGTTTCTCAAGATAAGGCCGCACCACATTGCCAAGCTCACCACTCTTGAACTTCAGAAAGGGAGCACGAGAAAAAAGCCCTGCAAAACAGTCCTTTTTTTAGGGTGTGTGTGTGTGATAAGTCTTCAACTTATTAAAATACCTTTACTGTCACTATCTGTTTCTGCTTCTCTAATATATTTATAGTGTGTGATTTGCAAAATTCCTATCCTAGAGTACACCTCATATGGTTGTGGTTGCGCTTTTGTCCAAAGTGACAAATAAAAAACAATATAATACTTAAATTCAACTGGGAACAGATTGAGATGTTGGTCAGATTATAGCTAATAAGGAGAATAGCAAACATGAACATCAATTCAGTCAATAGCATAATGAAAAAAAACCCAATGAAAATGAGGGAAAACAGCAATAATAAACAATGTCAATTCAAGCAAAATATAATAACAGCATGGTAAGAACATATGAACATATATACAACAATGTCAAATTAATAAACAGCCAAATCAAAAAAGAATAAAACTATACAAACCATAACGCATTAGAAGTGCTTAATGAACTAAGTCCATGTTGTAACTCTTTAGACCTTCTTAAAAGACCCACGTGTGAAAATCAGTTCGGTATTCCGTGAGGTATGATTAATTAAATGCGTTGACATCTCATTAACCTGGCAAACAGATTACACTGAGTGGAGCGGGTGACCGGTCCAAGATGGCGGCCCCACGTCTCATCAGCGCCAGTAGGGAGTATCGGTCGATGCGGCGTCTAGGGGTGAGCGGGGCACAACCTAACGCGGGGTTAATTGTAACGCGCGTGGTTTTAATATTTCCACACATGCTAGCATAACCAAATTTACAGCATTTACTAGTTGTAAATATGACAATATGCAATATGTAGACAATATGCCCCGCTGTTATTAAATGCTATTCTGTGACATTAGCGATGCAATTTACACTACTTACTTATAAGGATTTAGATAAGAAACCAGAAACAGGTGAATAAAGGCTGGCAATCAATGTTTAATGTTCAGAAGTTATTATTTCAAGAAATGTAAAGTATTTTGGCTGGTTTATTTGTGTGGTGTTCTATGAGAGCTGTGTGTGGAGGAAGAGGAATGGTTTTCTGAATGTCTAAATGTGTTTCATTTATTTGTCCACATTGTTTTGAACTACTGTACAGCTGTGTTTTCTGATCAGGGCCGTTCAAAGCATGTTTGCAATGTGTTCATTGTCAGACTCATTGTCGGGGGTCGTGTTACAACGTGCCCCTCAGATGTTACAATGTACCCCACCTACGGGGCGTGTTGTCACGTTTCACTTCCTTTACTTTGAGGTAAATAACAAAAAACGTATACACTGTAAAGATAAAACAAAGCGATATATTTGTATTAGACAAGTGTGAAAATAATCTGGATGAAAATTGTACTCTGAACCGCACGTGAATTTACATAAACCGCGAGATTCAAAAAGTGTTAGGTTAGGTTGTGCCCCTATGTCAGAATCCCTCAACTTTATGCAAATGAAGAGCGACTTTCGGGAGCGACAGCCAATAGGAAAGAAGACGATAGCGCTCATGTGATCATTCTCCTTTCAGCTCCAGCAGTGATGGAGAAATTAATTCCTGCTGTTAACAATTGTCCTGTTTTTATGACATGTCCCTGCCCACATTCAGGGACATAAATTTTAAAAATGAGGCATGGAAAGGGGTGGCCAATATCCTGGGGATTCCAAGTAGGTTTTTAATGAACTAATAGGATGTAAAATTAGATATTACCTCTTAAAAAATCAAAACCAAAATGTGTTAAATGTATGACAACAGACAAAATCATAAATGATTAGATGGCAAATGAACGTACCATATTAAAAACAATATTAACTGCATTAAAATAAATTGTAGCCTGCTTGTCTTTGTTTCTAAAGTTGCTTTGGATAAAAAAGGCTGTTAAATGACGTTACTAAGCAACCAGTAATGAGAACGCCCACTAGTGACCTCATCGCCAGCCTCTGGCAGAAGTCGCTGCTAGTGTGAACGGGGCTTAACTCACCAGGGGTGCGTTTCCCAAAAGCAACCATGGTCGCAAGTTCCGTCGTTACCAATAGAGTTCAATGGAACTAACGACCATAGTTAGCTAACGATGTATTTGGGAAACGCACCCCAGTACAGCGATGAACAAGTACAATGAAAGCCTGCTGAGGCGTTTCCCAAATACAGCACGTTTTCATTAACCAATAATATGATTTGTGGGCGGGGTAACACATGAAGCCCCGCCCAAGGTGCAGCACCTCCCCGTTCTGCAGGCTGCAGCCAGGTCCTTCTTCTTCTTCTTCTTCTTCTGATGTTTGCGGCAGACTAGACGCATCAATGGCGTATAGCCAGGTCCTTCTCAAATGTGTTTGTGATTTAAGGGGGTGCTGGTTAACAAGAGAGGGGTGTGGTCCTTTGGTGGTTTCAAAAAAATGGCTTATACCTGTGAAGTATTTTTTCAGGTCTTAGTTCATTTAAATTAAGATATTGAAGCAGCTTTTATAAAAATGCCATAAAAGAAAAGATTACAGATGTGCATCTTGAGACAGAACAATGGCACTGATATATATTACAATATGTCAGAGCAAGATATTTTTAGTTGAGACAGCTCAAACAGTTTAGTCTCTTAAGCATGGTCTTTAGAACCGATCGGTTAGGATAACTTGCTCTGACAGATCTTAAAATGTCATTGCCATTGCTTCGTCTCAGATGCACATCAGTAATCTCCCTGTTCCCTTGCATTTGATAAAAGCTGTTTAAATATCCTAATTTAACTAAGGTCTGGTCCTGATTTAAGCTAAGCCCTGTCTGTGAATCAAGCCTATATGTTTTGAAGTCACCAAAAAAAAAAAAAATGTTGTTGTTGTTATTGAATTATTTTTAATAATAATTTTACCTGAATGCAATGTTATTTTCTCATTCAAATAGTGTGTGGGCAAAAATAAACATATTTGCATTAAACTGCAGGACGTTGTTTACTTTGAGTGACTTATTGATTCAAAACCATATTAATTACAGTTCTGCAGGTTCTCTGATGGAAAAAGCAAAAAGCATGATTGATTTGATAATGTTTCTATGTTAATTCAATGATTTGAGTTGAAGAAATGTTGATTTTTTTTTGACCATCTTGATCTATTTTCCATCATTGAAATAACATTATTTTAGGGTGCAAAACTGATGACAAAACATTGTTAAATTTCAACATTGATCCATCGATAGTTTGATTGATGCATTAGCATTGATTCAGTGTTGATTCAGTGTTGGTCTGCTATCTGGGAGGGTATATTTCAGCAAAATAAAAAAATAATTAAAATAAAAAATACTCCAGCGCAGTAGATGGCGCTATGAACCTAGAACCTTAGTTTGTCACCTGCAGGTATAAAAGAAGAAAGTGGGACGTTGTTTAAAATAACTGCGAGAAAAAAAATGGAGCACGCCGTTTCCAAAGTTCAAGTCTACGGACAAAGAAAGGGCCTAAGGGTGGACTTCGTTAATGTGGGCCCGTATGGACCTCCACATTCGCCCAGGTAACGCATATAAACATGGACTTTTTCTGAGAGTTTGCAGCTGGAAACTGTTGATCATCAATAAAGTGAATCTTGAATTTGTTGATTTCTTGATAGATGTTGATTGCATTGAGCAGTCGGGATTGCTAGCGTTAGCATGTTGTTTTAAGCCTCACCCATACACAATGTTCAAATGCAAAGCAGCTGAAGTTTAAGTTCCAAGGCGATCGATCGCCAGCAGCAGCAATATTAGGAAGGTTACGATCTTGTGATTTAAGCCTGTTTTAGGATGATTTATAGCGGACTCGTTCTGGGGTGCGTTTCCCAAAACCATCGTTAGCCAACTATGGTCGCAAGTTCCGTCGTTACCAACATAGTTCAACGATTGGGTGTTTCCCGACACCATAGTTCAAACGAACATTCGCAAACAGCGTCGCAAACTTGCGTGGTTGAAACTACAGCTCTCGACCTGTGGTTAGAAGCATCGTTCCTTCTTAGTAACACATGTGGGCTTAATAAATTATGTTCTTGGTCACAGTTTGCAAGCTAACACGCAGTACAATCTATATCCTCAATTTTATCTAAAAATAAATGCGTTTTACTCTATGTATTTGTGCGTCCTTTATAAGCGTTGTTTATAAATAGTGCGCATGTGCACAAATGTCTGAGGGAACCCCGGAGTATGACGTAAGAGAGAACACGAAATGAATCAAACATCAAATAAAGCGAAATGACAGGGAACAAAAATAGTAAATTAATCATTAGGTGCCATGTTCAATATAGCTGCATTTTTGAGAGACCCTAATCAGTTAAATAGCAGAAGTTATTACTCGGTGACGTCATTAACAACGGCCCTAAGTTGTTGAACTAATGTGGTTCAAACGACGGAGATGCGACCGTGTTCGGGAAACACTCGTGACTAGCTAGTTCGTTTCCACAACGATGCATCGTACTATGGAGGTTAACCAGCGAGTTATGTCGTTGTACGGGAAACGCACCCCTGCTTGATTATATCCTTGTTTTCATGAACAAGTTGGGCAAGAACTAAGAGTTGTTCTTGCGTCTAGTTTGGTTTTCTTTTACGTGTACATGCCTTCCTATCACCTATGATTATTCTACCCTGTTAATTAAACACTGTTTATATGTATAGCCGCTAACTGTACATGAGGCTGAAGATACACGTTTAATTAGTGACACTTAGCCTGCATTTTAAAATCTTTATTTGAATATGGCAACACTTTTATTTTAAAACCTTTATTTAAATATGATATAAGAGCGCACATTACAATATTTCTCTGAATAAATGTCTGACAGAGACCCCTATCAGCCAATCATTGTGTGCATAGTTATAAGCTTGTCGACATCATAGTCAACGCCGCCCTTGCTTTTAGCTTAAGACTTCTCTCTACTCCTTAGTAAAAGTTTGTCTCAGCAGCTTTGGGAATAGGTTTTAAGAGAAAACTTTTACTAGCATTTAGGAGAACTTTTAGTGGTAAGATGAGATGTTTTGTGGTTACAGGCTCTGATCATGTGTACATAATGTATTGACATTAAACTAGTTTTTAACATGATCATTTTATTCTTACGTGCGCTTTAATAATATATCGTTAGCCTTGAGATAAATGATGCAGTGAATAAATGCATAGATATGCATCAATCCAATAGTCTAGTTAGGTGAGTCAGAGGGTTGCGGTTCTAAGCCGCTGTCGCACTTTTTTTCATCCCTTAATAAAATTAAATATGTTCATCAGTGATCCTATATCAGAGACACATTTGTGTGTATTTTGTTTTGATTTTAACCGTAATGAGTCATAAGCGAGGGATTGAAGCGCTCGTGTGTGAACACTGAGCACGAGCCGCATTGAGAAAGTTCCCACATCGCAAAGAACATCAAGCATGCTTTCAGAAAAAAATTACCGATTCCAGAGTCAGCACCTTATTTAACAGAAAGGATTGGTTCATCAGCATTAGGTACGTCCGTGCTGCGAGATGTTCAAAAAAGTGGTGGGACAATATCGAGCTTTGCAAAAAGTGTCCCACTCATCCCACCTGTGAATTACGGCTATGAAAATAAGTAGGCTAATGTGAAACACTAACAGAAGCAATTATGAGAAATATTTTTATTACAGCCGTCTTCAACAGTAAAACCAACAAAACTGTTTTTTTTTTCAGTCCTTTCCAATAGTGGTCACGGTGAGTTTTTTGCCATCTGACTCCCAGCTAACACAAGTCCAGCGGACCACCGGCGGTGGTGTACCGGCGTTTTGCTCCTCGTTATTCCAGCGGACCACCAGCGGCAGCCTGGTTTATAAGAAGTGTCTGCTGGAGGCCCAGGGTCGGTCCACGGGTGGTATTAAACTTTAATCTAACATACTTGGATAGTTATAATAATTACAACTTTATATAATTATATACAATAATGCATCAAGTACACAACTCTTAAAAAACATTGTAAGTTTATTAATAATACTAACATTTAAAAACACAAATCTTAAGAATATGTTGAAATATTGACTACATACATTGAAAAAAATGTGTCAATAAATTGTACATTACGTTTATGTGTGTAAAAGAAAAATAAACTAAATATAAAAATAAATTATAATTTAAATAAACTATAACCATAACTTTTTGAATAAATTAAGGTACACATATTACGATAAATATAAATATTTACAAATTACAAAATTTAGTATTATAAAACAAACTGCGTGTAAAGCGCTATATAATTATAAATATAATGTATTATTATTATTATTATTATTATTATTATTATTATTATTATTATTATTATTATTATAGGGTGCTGAGAGGTGCAGAGAGGGTGATCCGCCAATCTTCAACAAATCAAGCTCCAAAGGTGTCGACAGTCACACACATCGTCCGGGAGGAGATTGGAACAGAGGATGTTTTTCTACTTGGGGAACACATTGAGGACACAGAGTTTGGCATTGACAACCATTTTTTGCACTTTCATTGACATTTTATTTTAATACTGTAAGGTTGCTTTGACACAACTTGTATTGTAAAAAGCGCTGTATAAATAATCTTGACTTGACTTGACCATCATTTCGACCTGTTGTCATTGGTTGTGTCTGTGTTTCTCAAGATAAGGCCGCACCACATTGCCAAGCTCACCACTCTTGAACTTCAGAAAGGGAGCACGAGAAAAAAGCCCTGCAAAACAGTCCTTTTTTTAGGGTGTGTGTGTGTGATAAGTCTTCAACTTATTAAAATACCTTTACTGTCACTATCTGTTTCTGCTTCTCTAATATATTTATAGTGTGTGATTTGCAAAATTCCTATCCTAGAGTACACCTCATATGGTTGTGGTTGCGCTTTTGTCCAAAGTGACAAATAAAAAACAATATAATACTTAAATTCAACTGGGAACAGATTGAGATGTTGGTCAGATTATAGCTAATAAGGAGAATAGCAAACATGAACATCAATTCAGTCAATAGCATAATGAAAAAAAAACCAATGAAAATGAGGGAAAACAGCAATAATAAACAATGTCAATTCAAGCAAAATATAATAACAGCATGGTAAGAACATATGAACATATATACAACAATGTCAAATTAATAAACAGCCAAATCAAAAAAGAATAAAACTATACAAACCATAACGCATTAGAAGTGCTTAATGAACTAAGTCCATGTTGTAACTCTTTAGACCTTCTTAAAAGACCCACGTGTGAAAATCAGTTCGGTATTCCGTGAGGTATGATTAATTAAATGCGTTGACATCTCATTAACCTGGCAAACAGATTACACTGAGTGGAGCGGGTGACCGGTCCAAGATGGCGGCCCCACGTCTCATCAGCGCCAGTAGGGAGTATCGGTCGATGCGGCGTCTAGGGGTGAGCGGGGCACAACCTAACGCGGGGTTAATTGTAACGCGCGTGGTTTTAATATTTCCACACATGCTAGCATAACCAAATTTACAGCATTTACTAGTTGTAAATATGACAATATGCAATATGTAGACAATATGCCCCGCTGTTATTAAATGCTATTCTGTGACATTAGCGATGCAATTTACACTACTTACTTATAAGGATTTAGATAAGAAACCAGAAACAGGTGAATAAAGGCTGGCAATCAATGTTTAATGTTCAGAAGTTATTATTTCAAGAAATGTAAAGTATTTTGGCTGGTTTATTTGTGTGGTGTTCTATGAGAGCTGTGTGTGGAGGAAGAGGAATGGTTTTCTGAATGTCTAAATGTGTTTCATTTATTTGTCCACATTGTTTTGAACTACTGTACAGCTGTGTTTTCTGATCAGGGCCGTTCAAAGCATGTTTGCAATGTGTTCATTGTCAGACTCATTGTCGGGGGTCGTGTTACAACGTGCCCCTCAGATGTTACAATGTACCCCACCTACGGGGCGTGTTGTCACGTTTCACTTCCTTTACTTTGAGGTAAATAACAAAAAACGTATACACTGTAAAGATAAAACAAAGCGATATATTTGTATTAGACAAGTGTGAAAATAATCTGGATGAAAATTGTACTCTGAACCGCACGTGAATTTACATAAACCGCGAGATTCAAAAAGTGTTAGGTTAGGTTGTGCCCCTATGTCAGAATCCCTCAACTTTATGCAAATGAAGAGCGACTTTCGGGAGCGACAGCCAATAGGAAAGAAGACGATAGCGCTCATGTGATCATTCTCCTTTCAGCTCCAGCAGTGATGGAGAAATTAATTCCTGCTGTTAACAATTGTCCTGTTTTTATGACATGTCCCTGCCCACATTCAGGGACATAAATTTTAAAAATGAGGCATGGAAAGGGGTGGCCAATATCCTGGGGATTCCAAGTAGGTTTTTAATGAACTAATAGGATGTAAAATTAGATATTACCTCTTAAAAAATCAAAACCAAAATGTGTTAAATGTATGACAACAGACAAAATCATAAATGATTAGATGGCAAATGAACGTACCATATTAAAAACAATATTAACTGCATTAAAATAAATTGTAGCCTGCTTGTCTTTGTTTCTAAAGTTGCTTTGGATAAAAAAGGCTGTTAAATGACGTTACTAAGCAACCAGTAATGAGAACGCCCACTAGTGACCTCATCGCCAGCCTCTGGCAGAAGTCGCTGCTAGTGTGAACGGGGCTTAACTCACCAGGGGTGCGTTTCCCAAAAGCAACCATGGTCGCAAGTTCCGTCGTTACCAATAGAGTTCAATGGAACTAACGACCATAGTTAGCTAACGATGTATTTGGGAAACGCACCCCAGTACAGCGATGAACAAGTACAATGAAAGCCTGCTGAGGCGTTTCCCAAATACAGCACGTTTTCATTAACCAATAATATGATTTGTGGGCGGGGTAACACATGAAGCCCCGCCCAAGGTGCAGCACCTCCCCGTTCTGCAGGCTGCAGCCAGGTCCTTCTTCTTCTTCTTCTTCTTCTGATGTTTGCGGCAGACTAGACGCATCAATGGCGTATAGCCAGGTCCTTCTCAAATGTGTTTGTGATTTAAGGGGGTGCTGGTTAACAAGAGAGGGGTGTGGTCCTTTGGTGGTTTCAAAAAAATGGCTTATACCTGTGAAGTATTTTTTCAGGTCTTAGTTCATTTAAATTAAGATATTGAAGCAGCTTTTATAAAAATGCCATAAAAGAAAAGATTACAGATGTGCATCTTGAGACAGAACAATGGCACTGATATATATTACAATATGTCAGAGCAAGATATTTTTAGTTGAGACAGCTCAAACAGTTTAGTCTCTTAAGCATGGTCTTTAGAACCGATCGGTTAGGATAACTTGCTCTGACAGATCTTAAAATGTCATTGCCATTGCTTCGTCTCAGATGCACATCAGTAATCTCCCTGTTCCCTTGCATTTGATAAAAGCTGTTTAAATATCCTAATTTAACTAAGGTCTGGTCCTGATTTAAGCTAAGCCCTGTCTGTGAATCAAGCCTATATGTTTTGAAGTCACCAAAAAAAAAAAAAAAAAAAAAAATGTTGTTGTTGTTATTGAATTATTTTTAATAATAATTTTACCTGAATGCAATGTTATTTTCTCATTCAAATAGTGTGTGGGCAAAAATAAACATATTTGCATTAAACTGCAGGACGTTGTTTACTTTGAGTGACTTATTGATTCAAAACCATATTAATTACAGTTCTGCAGGTTCTCTGATGGAAAAAGCAAAAAGCATGATTGATTTGATAATGTTTCTATGTTAATTCAATGATTTGAGTTGAAGAAATGTTGATTTTTTTTGACCATCTTGATCTATTTTCCATCATTGAAATAACATTATTTTAGGGTGCAAAACTGATGACAAAACATTGTTAAATTTCAACATTGATCCATCGATAGTTTGATTGATGCATTAGCATTGATTCAGTGTTGATTCAGTGTTGGTCTGCTATCTGGGAGGGTATATTTCAGCAAAATAAAAAAATAATTAAAATAAAAAATACTCCAGCGCAGTAGATGGCGCTATGAACCTAGAACCTTAGTTTGTCACCTGCAGGTATAAAAGAAGAAAGTGGGACGTTGTTTAAAATAACTGCGAGAAAAAAAATGGAGCACGCCGTTTCCAAAGTTCAAGTCTACGGACAAAGAAAGGGCCTAAGGGTGGACTTCGTTAATGTGGGCCCGTATGGACCTCCACATTCGCCCAGGTAACGCATATAAACATGGACTTTTTCTGAGAGTTTGCAGCTGGAAACTGTTGATCATCAATAAAGTGAATCTTGAATTTGTTGATTTCTTGATAGATGTTGATTGCATTGAGCAGTCGGGATTGCTAGCGTTAGCATGTTGTTTTAAGCCTCACCCATACACAATGTTCAAATGCAAAGCAGCTGAAGTTTAAGTTCCAAGGCGATCGATCGCCAGCAGCAGCAATATTAGGAAGGTTACGATCTTGTGATTTAAGCCTGTTTTAGGATGATTTATAGCGGACTCGTTCTGGGGTGCGTTTCCCAAAACCATCGTTAGCCAACTATGGTCGCAAGTTCCGTCGTTACCAACATAGTTCAACGATTGGGTGTTTCCCGACACCATAGTTCAAACGAACATTCGCAAACAGCGTCGCAAACTTGCGTGGTTGAAACTACAGCTCTCGACCTGTGGTTAGAAGCATCGTTCCTTCTTAGTAACACATGTGGGCTTAATAAATTATGTTCTTGGTCACAGTTTGCAAGCTAACACGCAGTACAATCTATATCCTCAATTTTATCTAAAAATAAATGCGTTTTACTCTATGTATTTGTGCGTCCTTTATAAGCGTTGTTTATAAATAGTGCGCATGTGCACAAATGTCTGAGGGAACCCCGGAGTATGACGTAAGAGAGAACACGAAATGAATCAAACATCAAATAAAGCGAAATGACAGGGAACAAAAATAGTAAATTAATCATTAGGTGCCATGTTCAATATAGCTGCATTTTTGAGAGACCCTAATCAGTTAAATAGCAGAAGTTATTACTCGGTGACGTCATTAACAACGGCCCTAAGTTGTTGAACTAATGTGGTTCAAACGACGGAGATGCGACCGTGTTCGGGAAACACTCGTGACTAGTTAGTTCGTTTCCACAACGATGCATCGTACTATGGAGGTTAACCAGCGAGTTATGTCGTTGTACGGGAAACGCACCCCTGCTTGATTATATCCTTGTTTTCATGAACAAGTTGGGCAAGAACTAAGAGTTGTTCTTGCGTCTAGTTTGGTTTTCTTTTACGTGTACATGCCTTCCTATCACCTATGATTATTCTACCCTGTTAATTAAACACTGTTTATATGTATAGCCGCTAACTGTACATGAGGCTGAAGATACACGTTTAATTAGTGACACTTAGCCTGCATTTTAAAATCTTTATTTGAATATGGCAACACTTTTATTTTAAAACCTTTATTTAAATATGATATAAGAGCGCACATTACAATATTTCTCTGAATAAATGTCTGACAGAGACCCCTATCAGCCAATCATTGTGTGCATAGTTATAAGCTTGTCGACATCATAGTCAACGCCGCCCTTGCTTTTAGCTTAAGACTTCTCTCTACTCCTTAGTAAAAGTTTGTCTCAGCAGCTTTGGGAATAGGTTTTAAGAGAAAACTTTTACTAGCATTTAGGAGAACTTTTAGTGGTAAGATGAGATGTTTTGTGGTTACAGGCTCTGATCATGTGTACATAATGTATTGACATTAAACTAGTTTTTAACATGATCATTTTATTCTTACGTGCGCTTTAATAATATATCGTTAGCCTTGAGATAAATGATGCAGTGAATAAATGCATAGATATGCATCAATCCAATAGTCTAGTTAGGTGAGTCAGAGGGTTGCGGTTCTAAGCCGCTGTCGCACTTTTTTTCATCCCTTAATAAAATTAAATATGTTCATCAGTGATCCTATATCAGAGACACATTTGTGTGTATTTTGTTTTGATTTTAACCGTAATGAGTCATAAGCGAGGGATTGAAGCGCTCGTGTGTGAACACTGAGCACGAGCCGCATTGAGAAAGTTCCCACATCGCAAAGAACATCAAGCATGCTTTCAGAAAAAAATTACCGATTCCAGAGTCAGCACCTTATTTAACAGAAAGGATTGGTTCATCAGCATTAGGTACGTCCGTGCTGCGAGATGTTCAAAAAAGTGGTGGGACAATATCGAGCTTTGCAAAAAGTGTCCCACTCATCCCACCTGTGAATTACGGCTATGAAAATAAGTAGGCTAATGTGAAACACTAACAGAAGCAATTATGAGAAATATTTTTATTACAGCCGTCTTCAACAGTAAAACCAACAAAACTGTTTTTTTTTTTCAGTCCTTTCCAATAGTGGTCACGGTGAGTTTTTTGCCATCTGACTCCCAGCTAACACAAGTCCAGCGGACCACCGGCGGTGGTGTACCGGCGTTTTGCTCCTCGTTATTCCAGCGGACCACCAGCGGCAGCCTGGTTTATAAGAAGTGTCTGCTGGAGGCCCAGGGTCGGTCCACGGGTGGTATTAAACTTTAATCTAACATACTTGGATAGTTATAATAATTACAACTTTATATAATTATATACAATAATGCATCAAGTACACAACTCTTAAAAAACATTGTAAGTTTATTAATAATACTAACTGTCACAGACGCGGTCTCTGTGGCTCCCTCTGTCCCGCGCCAGCGGGAACCCTCACCCGAATATTGACTGCATTTCCCACAATCCCGTACCTGGGAACGCTCACTTCCTGTTCCGGGTCTTCCGGTTCACTTCCGTTCTGGCGGCCATTTCAGCGGCCCTCGCCAGCTCATTCTTTGCGAAGTTTTGCCGGTTATGTACCCAATCCTGAGCGTTTATTATCGGACTGTCTTACTGCTGCCAACGGGACTGTTATTGATGTGTGTGAACCTTATCTGCCTGCCATTTATCGACCTCTGCCTGCTTTACGGACTATTGCTTCTGATCGCCGCCAGCCTCGACCCCTTTGCATGGACTTTGTTTATTCTCACGGATTTGCCTTCACCACATCTGATTGCCAGTGTTGACCTAAGCCTGTTTGAACTGTCTGAGTTTAATAAACTGTTGCACATGGATCCTTTGCCTCACGATTCATCTACTGCCGCATCATAGAAAACTTCGCCAAACACGGATCCAGCGACAGCTTCCCAGATGGCATCGGAAATGTCCTCGCAAGCTTCGATGCTAGTGCGGCATCAACAACAACTGGATCACTTGACCACCCTGACTGAACAACTGGTTCAAGCGATTCGAGGTATGCAAGCAGCGTCATCACCTGTTGTACCTCCGAGTGCTGCACCGATTAACCCCCCGATGCCACCCATGGATAACCCACATGTTACAGCCAGCCCTCGTCTCGCCTTCCCGGAGAAATTCGACGGTACAGCAGCTAAATGTAAGGGGTTTCTGCTTCAATGTACTCTCTTTGTCAATCAACAACCGAGTTTGTATGCTTCGGATGATAGCAAGATTGCCTTTGTGTGCTCACTCCTCACGGGCAGGGCGTTGGAGTGGGCCACGGCTGTTTGGGATCTGGGCCAATCTACTTACCCCACATTTGCTACATTCCTTCGAAGCTTCAAGGAGGTTTTCCAACCCACTCCGGAGAGTGGTGAGGCCGGGGAGCAAATAGTAGCATTACGTCAGGGCCGACGTACCGCAGCGGACTATGCACTTGATTTTCGCACACTAGCGGCTCAGAGTGGATGGAACGATGGTCCTCTTAAACTCCACTACCGCAAGGGACTAAATTCTGATTTGCAAGTGGAGTTAGCATGTCGGGACGAAGGAATGAGTTTGAACCAGTACATCGATCTATCCATTCGGATTGACAACGTTATGCGTGCACGCAGAACCTCCCGGCCCATTACCACTCAACTACCATTTCAACCAAGCACGTCTGCCAGTCCGGAACCCATGCAGCTGGGCACCACTCGGATCACACTGGAGGAACGGGAGCGACGGATGCGAAATCACCTTTGCCTCTATTGTGGACAGACAGGACACCTTCGATCCACATGTCCCACTCGACCACCACGTCCTCCTGCCTCGGTGAGTTCACGCAGACTTTGTTTGAACAGATGTGTGATTCCTGTTGTACTCAGTTTCGGGGAAAGATCTATCAGTACCCACGCATTAATTGACTCCGGGGCTGCCGGTAACTTCATTGATACCAACTTTGTGAGGTCCAATCACTTACCCACTCTGTCTTGTGCCTCTCCTGTGTCAGTGGCCGCCCTCGACGGGAGACCACTAGGCTCCGGACGGATTGATCAAATCACTGAGGATCTCACTCTCCGCCTGGAACCCAGCCATCAGGAAGTAATCCGTTTCTTCGTCATCTCCTCACCCCAAGCACCACTCATCCTCGGTTTCCCGTGGCTGGACCGCCATGAACCCACTATCTCCTGGGCAGGAGGAATCATCACTCACTGGTCTTCCTATTGTCATCAACACTGCATTCCTCCAGGGCCTCAGAATCCACTCAAGCCTGCTGTGGTCTCATCTAGCAGTACTATTCCCACAGTCTACCACGACCTTCTCGAGGCCTTCAGCACCGTCAGGGCCACCACACTACCACCTCACAGGCCGGGAGACTGCGCCATTGAGCTCCAACCTGGAGCAACTCCACCCCGCGGACGCATCTTTCCCCTATCACAACCAGAGACTGAGGCTATGGAGAAATACATTCAGGAGGAGCTTGCCAAAGGATTCATTCGACCCTCCACTTCTCCAGCTTCGGCAGGTTTCTTCTTCGTTAAGAAAAAGGAAGGAGGATTACGGCCTTGTATTGACTATCGTTCTCTCAATGACATTACTGTGAAGTACCGCTACCCCCTACCACTCGTCCCACCGGCTCTCGAACAACTTCGTTCAGCCAAATACTACACTAAGCTGGACCTACGCTCAGCGTACAACCTTATTCGTATCCGTGAGGGGGACGAATGGAAAACTGCCTTCTCTACCACCTCAGGTCACTATGAGTACCGGGTTATGCCCTTCGGCCTGGCGAACAGTCCCTCTTACTTCCAGGCATTCGTCAATGAGGTCTTCCGAGAGATGCTGAACCGATGGGTGATTGTATACATCGACGACATCCTCATCTTCTCCAACACCCTGCAGGAACACATACAGCACGTCAGGTCTGTTCTCCAACGTCTCATCCAACATCAGCTGTATGCTAAGGAGGAGAAATGTCAATTCCACCAGAGGAGCATCACTTTCCTGGGATATGTAATCAGTCCTGAGGGTGTCGCCATGGATGACAGGAAAGTGACTGCTGTCCGTGACTGGCCTCGCCCAAAGACTCTCAAGGAACTCCAGAGGTTCTTAGGATTCTCAAACTTCTACCGTCGCTTCATCCGAAACTTCAGTACGGTGGCAGCTCCACTTACTTCCATGATTAAGATAGGGGAAACTCGTCTCACCTGGTTACCCGACGCTATACACGCTTTCCAGGACCTCCGTCAGCGGTTTACCACAGCACCCGTCCTTCGACATCCAGACCCCCAGCTACCCTTCCTCCTGGAGGTGGACGCCTCCAGCACTGGAGTAGGAGCAGTACTTTCCCAACGTCACAACCAACCTCCTAAGACATTCCCCTGCGCATTCTTTTCACACAAACTGAGTCCGGCTGAGAGAAACTACGATGTGGGCAATAGGGAACTTCTGGCCGTCAAATTAGCTCTGGAGGAGTGGCGTCACTGGCTGGAGGGAGCAAGACATCCGTTCACCATCTTAACGGATCACAAGAATCTGGAGTATCTTCGCACCGCCAAGGTACTCAACCATCGCCAGGCCCGATGGTCTCTATTCTTCACCAGGTTCCAGTTTGAAATCACTTACCGTCCTGGTTCACAAAACACAAAGGCCGACGCTCTCTCTCGTATCCACGAGCCCGAACACACCCTCCAACCACCAGAGTCCATCCTCCCGTCTTCCGTAATTGTGGCCCCTATTGCTTGGGACATCATGACAGAGATCAATGAAGCACACACTCAGGATCCACCTCCCGCTGCATGCCCTAGTCACCTCACCTATGTTCCTGCCCATCTTCAAGCACGAGTTCTCTCTGAGGTTCACGCTGCCCCAAGCTCTGGTCACCCTGGGATAGAGGCTACCATCCAGCTGCTCAAAAATCGGTTTTGGTGGTCTACTCTCCGCACCGATACTATAACCTTCATAAAGAACTGTGTCACTTGCAACACCTCCAAATCCTCACATCAGCTCCCTGCCGGCTTACTACAACCTCTACCCATCCCAAAGCGTCCTTGGTCTCACATTGCTATTGACTTCGTCACAGATTTGCCTCTCTCCCAGGGAAACACCACCATCCTCTCCGTGATTGACAGATTCTCCAAAGGTTGTCGCTTCATCGCTCTTCCCAAACTACCCACCGCCATGGAAACGGCTGAGATTCTATGCAACACCGTCTTCAGGTTCTACGGCTTGCCAGAGGACATTGTGTCGGATAGGGGTCCACAATTCTCATCTCGTCTCTGGTCCAGTTTCTTCCGCCTCCTGAGTGTTAACATCAGCCTCACGTCAGGTTATCATCCGGAATCCAACGGGCAAGTTGAACGCTTAAACCAGGAATTAACTCGCTTCCTTCGTTCATACTGTCAGAACCACCAGGAGGATTGGAGCCGATTCCTATTCTGGGCTGAGTACGCACAAAATTCCATAAGGAAACCAGCTACTAACATGACCCCTTTCCAGTGTGTACTGGGCTTTCAACCTCCTCTGTTCCCCTGGTCTGGGGAACCCTCGGATCTTCCAGCAGTCAACTCCTGGTTTCAGCAGAGCGAGGATACTTGGAATCAGGCCCACATCCATCTCCAAAGAGCAGTACGCCGTAACCAGGTCCAGGCAGATCGCCACCGCCGGCCCAATCCACCCTACGAACCCGGGCAATGGGTCTGGTTGTCTACAAGGAATCTACGCCTCCGTCTACCCTGCAAAAAATTAAGTCCCAGGTACGTGGGTCCATTCAAAATTCTCCGTCAAATCACCCCAGTGTCATTCAGACTTGAGTTACCCCCTGAATACCGTATCTCACCCACCTTTCATGTTTCTCTGTTAAAGCCCGCTGGCCGCCCAGAAGGGACGGAGGTCCTAGACGAGACCGCACCGCAGAGACCCGCTCCCCTGATCATCGATGGCGAGGAGGTCTACAGAGTCAATATCATCCTAGACTCCCGACGCCGAAACGGTCACCTACAGTACTTGGTCGACTGGGAGGACTATGGCCCCGAGGAGCGATCCTGGGTGCCCGCCGAGGACATCTTGGATCCTTCACTCACCGCAGAATTCCACTCCACCCACCCAGATCGGCCAGGACCCCGAGGTAGGGGTAGACCTCGGCGTCGGTTACCTCCTCGCGCCAGGAGGCACTCGCAGGGGAGGGGCTCTGTCACAGACGCGGTCTCTGTGGCTCCCTCTGTCCCGCGCCAGCGGGAACCCTCACCCGAATATTGACTGCATTTCCCACAATCCCGTACCTGGGAACGCTCACTTCCTGTTCCGGGTCTTCCGGTTCACTTCCGTTCTGGCGGCCATTTCAGCGGCCCTCGCCAGCTCATTCTTTGCGAAGTTTTGCCGGTTATGTACCCAATCCTGAGCGTTTATTATCGGACTGTCTTACTGCTGCCAACGGGACTGTTATTGATGTGTGTGAACCTTATCTGCCTGCCATTTATCGACCTCTGCCTGCTTTACGGACTATTGCTTCTGATCGCCGCCAGCCTCGACCCCTTTGCATGGACTTTGTTTATTCTCACGGATTTGCCTTCACCACATCTGATTGCCAGTGTTGACCTAAGCCTGTTTGAACTGTCTGAGTTTAATAAACTGTTGCACATGGATCCTTTGCCTCACGATTCATCTACTGCCGCATCACAGAAACATTTAAAAACACAAATCTTAAGAATATGTTGAAATATTGACTACATACATTGAAAAAAATGTGTCAATAAATTGTACATTACGTTTATGTGTGTAAAAGAAAAATAAACTAAATATAAAAATAAATTATAATTTAAATAAACTATAACCATAACTTTTTGAATAAATTAAGGTACACATATTACGATAAATATAAATATTTACAAATTACAAAATTTAGTATTATAAAACAAACTGCGTGTAAAGCGCTATATAATTATAAATATAATGTATTATTATTATTATTATTATTATTATTATTATTATTATTATTATTATTATTATAGGGTGCTGAGAGGTGCAGAGAGGGTGATCCGCCAATCTTCAACAAATCAAGCTCCAAAGGTGTCGACAGTCACACACATCGTCCGGGAGGAGATTGGAACAGAGGATGTTTTTCTACTTGGGGAACACATTGAGGACACAGAGTTTGGCATTGACAACCATTTTTTGCACTTTCATTGACATTTTATTTTAATACTGTAAGGTTGCTTTGACACAACTTGTATTGTAAAAAGCGCTGTATAAATAATCTTGACTTGACTTGACCATCATTTCGACCTGTTGTCATTGGTTGTGTCTGTGTTTCTCAAGATAAGGCCGCACCACATTGCCAAGCTCACCACTCTTGAACTTCAGAAAGGGAGCACGAGAAAAAAGCCCTGCAAAACAGTCCTTTTTTTAGGGTGTGTGTGTGTGATAAGTCTTCAACTTATTAAAATACCTTTAATGTCACTATCTGTTTCTGCTTCTCTAATATATTTATAGTGTGTGATTTGCAAAATTCCTATCCTAGAGTACACCTCATATGGTTGTGGTTGCGCTTTTGTCCAAAGTGACAAATAAAAAACAATATAATACTTAAATTCAACTGGGAACAGATTGAGATGTTGGTCAGATTATAGCTAATAAGGAGAATAGCAAACATGAACATCAATTCAGTCAATAGCATAATGAAAAAAAACCCAATGAAAATGAGGGAAAACAGCAATAATAAACAATGTCAATTCAAGCAAAATATAATAACAGCATGGTAAGAACATATGAACATATATACAACAATGTCAAATTAATAAACAGCCAAATCAAAAAAGAATAAAACTATACAAACCATAACGCATTAGAAGTGCTTAATGAACTAAGTCCATGTTGTAACTCTTTAGACCTTCTTAAAAGACCCACGTGTGAAAATCAGTTCGGTATTCCGTGAGGTATGATTAATTAAATGCGTTGACATCTCATTAACCTGGCAAACAGATTACACTGAGTGGAGCGGGTGACCGGTCCAAGATGGCGGCCCCACGTCTCATCAGCGCCAGTAGGGAGTATCGGTCGATGCGGCGTCTAGGGGTGAGCGGGGCACAACCTAACGCGGGGTTAATTGTAACGCGCGTGGTTTTAATATTTCCACACATGCTAGCATAACCAAATTTACAGCATTTACTAGTTGTAAATATGACAATATGCAATATGTAGACAATATGCCCCGCTGTTATTAAATGCTATTCTGTGACATTAGCGATGCAATTTACACTACTTACTTATAAGGATTTAGATAAGAAACCAGAAACAGGTGAATAAAGGCTGGCAATCAATGTTTAATGTTCAGAAGTTATTATTTCAAGAAATGTAAAGTATTTTGGCTGGTTTATTTGTGTGGTGTTCTATGAGAGCTGTGTGTGGAGGAAGAGGAATGGTTTTCTGAATGTCTAAATGTGTTTCATTTATTTGTCCACATTGTTTTGAACTACTGTACAGCTGTGTTTTCTGATCAGGGCCGTTCAAAGCATGTTTGCAATGTGTTCATTGTCAGACTCATTGTCGGGGGTCGTGTTACAACGTGCCCCTCAGATGTTACAATGTACCCCACCTACGGGGCGTGTTGTCACGTTTCACTTCCTTTACTTTGAGGTAAATAACAAAAAACGTATACACTGTAAAGATAAAACAAAGCGATATATTTGTATTAGACAAGTGTGAAAATAATCTGGATGAAAATTGTACTCTGAACCGCACGTGAATTTACATAAACCGCGAGATTCAAAAAGTGTTAGGTTAGGTTGTGCCCCTATGTCAGAATCCCTCAACTTTATGCAAATGAAGAGCGACTTTCGGGAGCGACAGCCAATAGGAAAGAAGACGATAGCGCTCATGTGATCATTCTCCTTTCAGCTCCAGCAGTGATGGAGAAATTAATTCCTGCTGTTAACAATTGTCCTGTTTTTATGACATGTCCCTGCCCACATTCAGGGACATAAATTTTAAAAATGAGGCATGGAAAGGGGTGGCCAATATCCTGGGGATTCCAAGTAGGTTTTTAATGAACTAATAGGATGTAAAATTAGATATTACCTCTTAAAAAATCAAAACCAAAATGTGTTAAATGTATGACAACAGACAAAATCATAAATGATTAGATGGCAAATGAACGTACCATATTAAAAACAATATTAACTGCATTAAAATAAATTGTAGCCTGCTTGTCTTTGTTTCTAAAGTTGCTTTGGATAAAAAAGGCTGTTAAATGACGTTACTAAGCAACCAGTAATGAGAACGCCCACTAGTGACCTCATCGCCAGCCTCTGGCAGAAGTCGCTGCTAGTGTGAACGGGGCTTAACTCACCAGGGGTGCGTTTCCCAAAAGCAACCATGGTCGCAAGTTCCGTCGTTACCAATAGAGTTCAATGGAACTAACGACCATAGTTAGCTAACGATGTATTTGGGAAACGCACCCCAGTACAGCGATGAACAAGTACAATGAAAGCCTGCTGAGGCGTTTCCCAAATACAGCACGTTTTCATTAACCAATAATATGATTTGTGGGCGGGGTAACACATGAAGCCCCGCCCAAGGTGCAGCACCTCCCCGTTCTGCAGGCTGCAGCCAGGTCCTTCTTCTTCTTCTTCTTCTTCTGATGTTTGCGGCAGACTAGACGCATCAATGGCGTATAGCCAGGTCCTTCTCAAATGTGTTTGTGATTTAAGGGGGTGCTGGTTAACAAGAGAGGGGTGTGGTCCTTTGGTGGTTTCAAAAAAATGGCTTATACCTGTGAAGTATTTTTTCAGGTCTTAGTTCATTTAAATTAAGATATTGAAGCAGCTTTTATAAAAATGCCATAAAAGAAAAGATTACAGATGTGCATCTTGAGACAGAACAATGGCACTGATATATATTACAATATGTCAGAGCAAGATATTTTTAGTTGAGACAGCTCAAACAGTTTAGTCTCTTAAGCATGGTCTTTAGAACCGATCGGTTAGGATAACTTGCTCTGACAGATCTTAAAATGTCATTGCCATTGCTTCGTCTCAGATGCACATCAGTAATCTCCCTGTTCCCTTGCATTTGATAAAAGCTGTTTAAATATCCTAATTTAACTAAGGTCTGGTCCTGATTTAAGCTAAGCCCTGTCTGTGAATCAAGCCTATATGTTTTGAAGTCACCAAAAAAAAAAAAAATGTTGTTGTTGTTATTGAATTATTTTTAATAATAATTTTACCTGAATGCAATGTTATTTTCTCATTCAAATAGTGTGTGGGCAAAAATAAACATATTTGCATTAAACTGCAGGACGTTGTTTACTTTGAGTGACTTATTGATTCAAAACCATATTAATTACAGTTCTGCAGGTTCTCTGATGGAAAAAGCAAAAAGCATGATTGATTTGATAATGTTTCTATGTTAATTCAATGATTTGAGTTGAAGAAATGTTGATTTTTTTTTGACCATCTTGATCTATTTTCCATCATTGAAATAACATTATTTTAGGGTGCAAAACTGATGACAAAACATTGTTAAATTTCAACATTGATCCATCGATAGTTTGATTGATGCATTAGCATTGATTCAGTGTTGATTCAGTGTTGGTCTGCTATCTGGGAGGGTATATTTCAGCAAAATAAAAAAATAATTAAAATAAAAAATACTCCAGCGCAGTAGATGGCGCTATGAACCTAGAACCTTAGTTTGTCACCTGCAGGTATAAAAGAAGAAAGTGGGACGTTGTTTAAAATAACTGCGAGAAAAAGAATGGAGCACGCCGTTTCCAAAGTTCAAGTCTACGGACAAAGAAAGGGCCTAAGGGTGGACTTCGTTAATGTGGGCCCGTATGGACCTCCACATTCGCCCAGGTAACGCATATAAACATGGACTTTTTCTGAGAGTTTGCAGCTGGAAACTGTTGATCATCAATAAAGTGAATCTTGAATTTGTTGATTTCTTGATAGATGTTGATTGCATTGAGCAGTCGGGATTGCTAGCGTTAGCATGTTGTTTTAAGCCTCACCCATACACAATGTTCAAATGCAAAGCAGCTGAAGTTTAAGTTCCAAGGCGATCGATCGCCAGCAGCAGCAATATTAGGAAGGTTACGATCTTGTGATTTAAGCCTGTTTTAGGATGATTTATAGCGGACTCGTTCTGGGGTGCGTTTCCCAAAACCATCGTTAGCCAACTATGGTCGCAAGTTCCGTCGTTACCAACATAGTTCAACGATTGGGTGTTTCCCGACACCATAGTTCAAACGAACATTCGCAAACAGCGTCGCAAACTTGCGTGGTTGAAACTACAGCTCTCGACCTGTGGTTAGAAGCATCGTTCCTTCTTAGTAACACATGTGGGCTTAATAAATTATGTTCTTGGTCACAGTTTGCAAGCTAACACGCAGTACAATCTATATCCTCAATTTTATCTAAAAATAAATGCGTTTTACTCTATGTATTTGTGCGTCCTTTATAAGCGTTGTTTATAAATAGTGCGCATGTGCACAAATGTCTGAGGGAACCCCGGAGTATGACGTAAGAGAGAACACGAAATGAATCAAACATCAAATAAAGCGAAATGACAGGGAACAAAAATAGTAAATTAATCATTAGGTGCCATGTTCAATATAGCTGCATTTTTGAGAGACCCTAATCAGTTAAATAGCAGAAGTTATTACTCGGTGACGTCATTAACAACGGCCCTAAGTTGTTGAACTAATGTGGTTCAAACGACGGAGATGCGACCGTGTTCGGGAAACACTCGTGACTAGTTAGTTCGTTTCCACAACGATGCATCGTACTATGGAGGTTAACCAGCGAGTTATGTCGTTGTACGGGAAACGCACCCCTGCTTGATTATATCCTTGTTTTCATGAACAAGTTGGGCAAGAACTAAGAGTTGTTCTTGCGTCTAGTTTGGTTTTCTTTTACGTGTACATGCCTTCCTATCACCTATGATTATTCTACCCTGTTAATTAAACACTGTTTATATGTATAGCCGCTAACTGTACATGAGGCTGAAGATACACGTTTAATTAGTGACACTTAGCCTGCATTTTAAAATCTTTATTTGAATATGGCAACACTTTTATTTTAAAACCTTTATTTAAATATGATATAAGAGCGCACATTACAATATTTCTCTGAATAAATGTCTGACAGAGACCCCTATCAGCCAATCATTGTGTGCATAGTTATAAGCTTGTCGACATCATAGTCAACGCCGCCCTTGCTTTTAGCTTAAGACTTCTCTCTACTCCTTAGTAAAAGTTTGTCTCAGCAGCTTTGGGAATAGGTTTTAAGAGAAAACTTTTACTAGCATTTAGGAGAACTTTTAGTGGTAAGATGAGATGTTTTGTGGTTACAGGCTCTGATCATGTGTACATAATGTATTGACATTAAACTAGTTTTTAACATGATCATTTTATTCTTACGTGCGCTTTAATAATATATCGTTAGCCTTGAGATAAATGATGCAGTGAATAAATGCATAGATATGCATCAATCCAATAGTCTAGTTAGGTGAGTCAGAGGGTTGCGGTTCTAAGCCGCTGTCGCACTTTTTTTCATCCCTTAATAAAATTAAATATGTTCATCAGTGATCCTATATCAGAGACACATTTGTGTGTATTTTGTTTTGATTTTAACCGTAATGAGTCATAAGCGAGGGATTGAAGCGCTCGTGTGTGAACACTGAGCACGAGCCGCATTGAGAAAGTTCCCACATCGCAAAGAACATCAAGCATGCTTTCAGAAAAAAATTACCGATTCCAGAGTCAGCACCTTATTTAACAGAAAGGATTGGTTCATCAGCATTAGGTACGTCCGTGCTGCGAGATGTTCAAAAAAGTGGTGGGACAATATCGAGCTTTGCAAAAAGTGTCCCACTCATCCCACCTGTGAATTACGGCTATGAAAATAAGTAGGCTAATGTGAAACACTAACAGAAGCAATTATGAGAAATATTTTTATTACAGCCGTCTTCAACAGTAAAACCAACAAAACTGTTTTTTTTTTCAGTCCTTTCCAATAGTGGTCACGGTGAGTTTTTTGCCATCTGACTCCCAGCTAACACAAGTCCAGCGGACCACCGGCGGTGGTGTACCGGCGTTTTGCTCCTCGTTATTCCAGCGGACCACCAGCGGCAGCCTGGTTTATAAGAAGTGTCTGCTGGAGGCCCAGGGTCGGTCCACGGGTGGTATTAAACTTTAATCTAACATACTTGGATAGTTATAATAATTACAACTTTATATAATTATATACAATAATGGATCAAGTACACAACTCTTAAAAAACATTGTAAGTTTATTAATAATACTAACATTTAAAAACACAAATCTTAAGAATATGTTGAAATATTGACTACATACATTGAAAAAAATGTGTCAATAAATTGTACATTACGTTTATGTGTGTAAAAGAAAAATAAACTAAATATAAAAATAAATTATAATTTAAATAAACTATAACCATAACTTTTTGAATAAATTAAGGTACACATATTACGATAAATATAAATATTTACAAATTACAAAATTTAGTATTATAAAACAAACTGCGTGTAAAGCGCTATATAATTATAAATATAATGTATTATTATTATTATTATTATTATTATTATTATTATTATTATTATTATTATAGGGTGCTGAGAGGTGCAGAGAGGGTGATCCGCCAATCTTCAACAAATCAAGCTCCAAAGGTGTCGACAGTCACACACATCGTCCGGGAGGAGATTGGAACAGAGGATGTTTTTCTACTTGGGGAACACATTGAGGACACAGAGTTTGGCATTGACAACCATTTTTTGCACTTTCATTGACATTTTATTTTAATACTGTAAGGTTGCTTTGACACAACTTGTATTGTAAAAAGCGCTGTATAAATAATCTTGACTTGACTTGACCATCATTTCGACCTGTTGTCATTGGTTGTGTCTGTGTTTCTCAAGATAAGGCCGCACCACATTGCCAAGCTCACCACTCTTGAACTTCAGAAAGGGAGCACGAGAAAAAAGCCCTGCAAAACAGTCCTTTTTTTAGGGTGTGTGTGTGTGATAAGTCTTCAACTTATTAAAATACCTTTACTGTCACTATCTGTTTCTGCTTCTCTAATATATTTATAGTGTGTGATTTGCAAAATTCCTATCCTAGAGTACACCTCATATGGTTGTGGTTGCGCTTTTGTCCAAAGTGACAAATAAAAAACAATATAATACTTAAATTCAACTGGGAACAGATTGAGATGTTGGTCAGATTATAGCTAATAAGGAGAATAGCAAACATGAACATCAATTCAGTCAATAGCATAATGAAAAAAAACCCAATGAAAATGAGGGAAAACAGCAATAATAAACAATGTCAATTCAAGCAAAATATAATAACAGCATGGTAAGAACATATGAACATATATACAACAATGTCAAATTAATAAACAGCCAAATCAAAAAAGAATAAAACTATACAAACCATAACGCATTAGAAGTGCTTAATGAACTAAGTCCATGTTGTAACTCTTTAGACCTTCTTAAAAGACCCACGTGTGAAAATCAGTTCGGTATTCCGTGAGGTATGATTAATTAAATGCGTTGACATCTCATTAACCTGGCAAACAGATTACACTGAGTGGAGCGGGTGACCGGTCCAAGATGGCGGCCCCACGTCTCATCAGCGCCAGTAGGGAGTATCGGTCGATGCGGCGTCTAGGGGTGAGCGGGGCACAACCTAACGCGGGGTTAATTGTAACGCGCGTGGTTTTAATATTTCCACACATGCTAGCATAACCAAATTTACAGCATTTACTAGTTGTAAATATGACAATATGCAATATGTAGACAATATGCCCCGCTGTTATTAAATGCTATTCTGTGACATTAGCGATGCAATTTACACTACTTACTTATAAGGATTTAGATAAGAAACCAGAAACAGGTGAATAAAGGCTGGCAATCAATGTTTAATGTTCAGAAGTTATTATTTCAAGAAATGTAAAGTATTTTGGCTGGTTTATTTGTGTGGTGTTCTATGAGAGCTGTGTGTGGAGGAAGAGGAATGGTTTTCTGAATGTCTAAATGTGTTTCATTTATTTGTCCACATTGTTTTGAACTACTGTACAGCTGTGTTTTCTGATCAGGGCCGTTCAAAGCATGTTTGCAATGTGTTCATTGTCAGACTCATTGTCGGGGGTCGTGTTACAACGTGCCCCTCAGATGTTACAATGTACCCCACCTACGGGGCGTGTTGTCACGTTTCACTTCCTTTACTTTGAGGTAAATAACAAAAAACGTATACACTGTAAAGATAAAACAAAGCGATATATTTGTATTAGACAAGTGTGAAAATAATCTGGATGAAAATTGTACTCTGAACCGCACGTGAATTTACATAAACCGCGAGATTCAAAAAGTGTTAGGTTAGGTTGTGCCCCTATGTCAGAATCCCTCAACTTTATGCAAATGAAGAGCGACTTTCGGGAGCGACAGCCAATAGGAAAGAAGACGATAGCGCTCATGTGATCATTCTCCTTTCAGCTCCAGCAGTGATGGAGAAATTAATTCCTGCTGTTAACAATTGTCCTGTTTTTATGACATGTCCCTGCCCACATTCAGGGACATAAATTTTAAAAATGAGGCATGGAAAGGGGTGGCCAATATCCTGGGGATTCCAAGTAGGTTTTTAATGAACTAATAGGATGTAAAATTAGATATTACCTCTTAAAAAATCAAAACCAAAATGTGTTAAATGTATGACAACAGACAAAATCATAAATGATTAGATGGCAAATGAACGTACCATATTAAAAACAATATTAACTGCATTAAAATAAATTGTAGCCTGCTTGTCTTTGTTTCTAAAGTTGCTTTGGATAAAAAAGGCTGTTAAATGACGTTACTAAGCAACCAGTAATGAGAACGCCCACTAGTGACCTCATCGCCAGCCTCTGGCAGAAGTCGCTGCTAGTGTGAACGGGGCTTAACTCACCAGGGGTGCGTTTCCCAAAAGCAACCATGGTCGCAAGTTCCGTCGTTACCAATAGAGTTCAATGGAACTAACGACCATAGTTAGCTAACGATGTATTTGGGAAACGCACCCCAGTACAGCGATGAACAAGTACAATGAAAGCCTGCTGAGGCGTTTCCCAAATACAGCACGTTTTCATTAACCAATAATATGATTTGTGGGCGGGGTAACACATGAAGCCCCGCCCAAGGTGCAGCACCTCCCCGTTCTGCAGGCTGCAGCCAGGTCCTTCTTCTTCTTCTTCTTCTTCTGATGTTTGCGGCAGACTAGACGCATCAATGGCGTATAGCCAGGTCCTTCTCAAATGTGTTTGTGATTTAAGGGGGTGCTGGTTAACAAGAGAGGGGTGTGGTCCTTTGGTGGTTTCAAAAAAATGGCTTATACCTGTGAAGTATTTTTTCAGGTCTTAGTTCATTTAAATTAAGATATTGAAGCAGCTTTTATAAAAATGCCATAAAAGAAAAGATTACAGATGTGCATCTTGAGACAGAACAATGGCACTGATATATATTACAATATGTCAGAGCAAGATATTTTTAGTTGAGACAGCTCAAACAGTTTAGTCTCTTAAGCATGGTCTTTAGAACCGATCGGTTAGGATAACTTGCTCTGACAGATCTTAAAATGTCATTGCCATTGCTTCGTCTCAGATGCACATCAGTAATCTCCCTGTTCCCTTGCATTTGATAAAAGCTGTTTAAATATCCTAATTTAACTAAGGTCTGGTCCTGATTTAAGCTAAGCCCTGTCTGTGAATCAAGCCTATATGTTTTGAAGTCACCAAAAAAAAAAAAAATGTTGTTGTTGTTATTGAATTATTTTTAATAATAATTTTACCTGAATGCAATGTTATTTTCTCATTCAAATAGTGTGTGGGCAAAAATAAACATATTTGCATTAAACTGCAGGACGTTGTTTACTTTGAGTGACTTATTGATTCAAAACCATATTAATTACAGTTCTGCAGGTTCTCTGATGGAAAAAGCAAAAAGCATGATTGATTTGATAATGTTTCTATGTTAATTCAATGATTTGAGTTGAAGAAATGTTGATTTTTTTTTGACCATCTTGATCTATTTTCCATCATTGAAATAACATTATTTTAGGGTGCAAAACTGATGACAAAACATTGTTAAATTTCAACATTGATCCATCGATAGTTTGATTGATGCATTAGCATTGATTCAGTGTTGATTCAGTGTTGGTCTGCTATCTGGGAGGGTATATTTCAGCAAAATAAAAAAATAATTAAAATAAAAAATACTCCAGCGCAGTAGATGGCGCTATGAACCTAGAACCTTAGTTTGTCACCTGCAGGTATAAAAGAAGAAAGTGGGACGTTGTTTAAAATAACTGCGAGAAAAAGAATGGAGCACGCCGTTTCCAAAGTTCAAGTCTACGGACAAAGAAAGGGCCTAAGGGTGGACTTCGTTAATGTGGGCCCGTATGGACCTCCACATTCGCCCAGGTAACGCATATAAACATGGACTTTTTCTGAGAGTTTGCAGCTGGAAACTGTTGATCATCAATAAAGTGAATCTTGAATTTGTTGATTTCTTGATAGATGTTGATTGCATTGAGCAGTCGGGATTGCTAGCGTTAGCATGTTGTTTTAAGCCTCACCCATACACAATGTTCAAATGCAAAGCAGCTGAAGTTTAAGTTCCAAGGCGATCGATCGCCAGCAGCAGCAATATTAGGAAGGTTACGATCTTGTGATTTAAGCCTGTTTTAGGATGATTTATAGCGGACTCGTTCTGGGGTGCGTTTCCCAAAACCATCGTTAGCCAACTATGGTCGCAAGTTCCGTCGTTACCAACATAGTTCAACGATTGGGTGTTTCCCGACACCATAGTTCAAACGAACATTCGCAAACAGCGTCGCAAACTTGCGTGGTTGAAACTACAGCTCTCGACCTGTGGTTAGAAGCATCGTTCCTTCTTAGTAACACATGTGGGCTTAATAAATTATGTTCTTGGTCACAGTTTGCAAGCTAACACGCAGTACAATCTATATCCTCAATTTTATCTAAAAATAAATGCGTTTTACTCTATGTATTTGTGCGTCCTTTATAAGCGTTGTTTATAAATAGTGCGCATGTGCACAAATGTCTGAGGGAACCCCGGAGTATGACGTAAGAGAGAACACGAAATGAATCAAACATCAAATAAAGCGAAATGACAGGGAACAAAAATAGTAAATTAATCATTAGGTGCCATGTTCAATATAGCTGCATTTTTGAGAGACCCTAATCAGTTAAATAGCAGAAGTTATTACTCGGTGACGTCATTAACAACGGCCCTAAGTTGTTGAACTAATGTGGTTCAAACGACGGAGATGCGACCGTGTTCGGGAAACACTCGTGACTAGCTAGTTCGTTTCCACAACGATGCATCGTACTATGGAGGTTAACCAGCGAGTTATGTCGTTGTACGGGAAACGCACCCCTGCTTGATTATATCCTTGTTTTCATGAACAAGTTGGGCAAGAACTAAGAGTTGTTCTTGCGTCTAGTTTGGTTTTCTTTTACGTGTACATGCCTTCCTATCACCTATGATTATTCTACCCTGTTAATTAAACACTGTTTATATGTATAGCCGCTAACTGTACATGAGGCTGAAGATACACGTTTAATTAGTGACACTTAGCCTGCATTTTAAAATCTTTATTTGAATATGGCAACACTTTTATTTTAAAACCTTTATTTAAATATGATATAAGAGCGCACATTACAATATTTCTCTGAATAAATGTCTGACAGAGACCCCTATCAGCCAATCATTGTGTGCATAGTTATAAGCTTGTCGACATCATAGTCAACGCCGCCCTTGCTTTTAGCTTAAGACTTCTCTCTACTCCTTAGTAAAAGTTTGTCTCAGCAGCTTTGGGAATAGGTTTTAAGAGAAAACTTTTACTAGCATTTAGGAGAACTTTTAGTGGTAAGATGAGATGTTTTGTGGTTACAGGCTCTGATCATGTGTACATAATGTATTGACATTAAACTAGTTTTTAACATGATCATTTTATTCTTACGTGCGCTTTAATAATATATCGTTAGCCTTGAGATAAATGATGCAGTGAATAAATGCATAGATATGCATCAATCCAATAGTCTAGTTAGGTGAGTCAGAGGGTTGCGGTTCTAAGCCGCTGTCGCACTTTTTTTCATCCCTTAATAAAATTAAATATGTTCATCAGTGATCCTATATCAGAGACACATTTGTGTGTATTTTGTTTTGATTTTAACCGTAATGAGTCATAAGCGAGGGATTGAAGCGCTCGTGTGTGAACACTGAGCACGAGCCGCATTGAGAAAGTTCCCACATCGCAAAGAACATCAAGCATGCTTTCAGAAAAAAATTACCGATTCCAGAGTCAGCACCTTATTTAACAGAAAGGATTGGTTCATCAGCATTAGGTACGTCCGTGCTGCGAGATGTTCAAAAAAGTGGTGGGACAATATCGAGCTTTGCAAAAAGTGTCCCACTCATCCCACCTGTGAATTACGGCTATGAAAATAAGTAGGCTAATGTGAAACACTAACAGAAGCAATTATGAGAAATATTTTTATTACAGCCGTCTTCAACAGTAAAACCAACAAAACTGTTTTTTTTTTCAGTCCTTTCCAATAGTGGTCACGGTGAGTTTTTTGCCATCTGACTCCCAGCTAACACAAGTCCAGCGGACCACCGGCGGTGGTGTACCGGCGTTTTGCTCCTCGTTATTCCAGCGGACCACCAGCGGCAGCCTGGTTTATAAGAAGTGTCTGCTGGAGGCCCAGGGTCGGTCCACGGGTGGTATTAAACTTTAATCTAACATACTTGGATAGTTATAATAATTACAACTTTATATAATTATATACAATAATGCATCAAGTACACAACTCTTAAAAAACATTGTAAGTTTATTAATAATACTAACATTTAAAAACACAAATCTTAAGAATATGTTGAAATATTGACTACATACATTGAAAAAAATGTGTCAATAAATTGTACATTACGTTTATGTGTATATTATAAAAATAAATATGTAAAAGAAAAATAAACTAAATATAAAAATAAATTATAATTTAAATAAACTATAACCATAACTTTTTGAATAAATTAAGGTACACATATTACGATAAATATAAATATTTACAAATTACAAAATTTAGTATTATAAAACAAACTGCGTAACACATCTTGGAGTTATTATTGACAAGATACATATTTGAAATGTATACACATACATAGACACATATATATTTTCAGTAGAAAATTTACAAAATATCCTCATGAAACAACCTAATGATTTTTGACATAAAATAAAAAAATATGTATAATTTTGACCCATACAATGTATGTTTGGTCACTGCTACAAATATACCTGTGCTACTTAAAGGATTAGTTCACTTCCAGAACAAAAAATGTACAGATAATGTAGTCACCCCCTTGTCATCCAAGATGGTCATGTCTTTCTTTCTTCAGTCATAAAGAAATTATGTTTATTGAGGAAAACTTTTCAAGATTTTATCCATCTAGTGGACTTCAATGGTGGAGTTCAAACTTCCAAAATACAGTTTAAATGCAGCTTCAAAGGGCTCTAAATGACCCCAGCCGAGAAATAAGGTTTTTATCTAGCGACATGATCGGTTAATTTCTGTGCAATTGATATACTTTTTAACCTCAAATGCCTGTCTTGTCTAGGTCTGCCTGTTTTTTAGCCTGATTTAGGGTGATTTTGAAGTTGGAAAGAAAATGAGATGGGAGGTTTTTTTTTTTTTTTTGACATGCCCTAACTGTTATGAACCAGAATAAACAGTTCAGACAGAGCAAGCTTGATTAGACTGCATTTTGGAAGTTCACACTTAGAGATAATTCCTGAAATGTTTTCCTCAAAAAATAAAATTTCTTTATGACTAAAAAAAAGGAAGACATGAACATCATGGATGACAAGGGGTGAGTACATTACCTGCACATTTTTGTTCTGAAAGTGAACTAATAATTTAAGACTGGTTTTAATAACAGACAAACAGTTAAACAGACATTAAAGGGTAAGTCTGGTGAATTTAAGTCCACTTTGAATTGTCATAAAATCTGTAATATGTAAATGAACAATATTCAGATGATGCAAAACATTACTTGGCTGACAAATAAATATGGATCTCTCATGGAACTTAAAGAAAGATTAAACATTGTTTGTTCACATATTAACATTATATTAACAATACTAAGCAGGTTTAAGGTGATGAATACAATACACATTATTTGTCAGTATGTATGTTTGTATGTCCATCTATAGCTGGTATCATCTTAATGTGTGCTGTACACATCTGAAGTCACCACAAGTGAGTCTGGATCCAAACTGTAGTAACACTGGGATGGGCATCCTGAGAGATAGAAACAGAAGAAGGATTAACATAGATGCTGTTCATATTATTTCAGGCAGAAGACGACCATGTGCATTTATTACTATTTCATCACTGGAGTACAACGTTATGAGATGTGTGATGTGAATGCAATTTTAATCTAGATGTAAACAGAGACAGTGTTCCTGAGCCCCAAACATTATCAGACACGTTCATTTGCTGCTCAAGAAACATTTCTGATTACTATAAATGTGAAAAAAAAAAAGCCCAGATAGGATATGCTGATAAATATTTCAGTGTAAACTGATTGTTTTTTTCAGGATTCATTGTTAAATGCAAGAATGCATTCAATTGATGAGAAGTGAGAGTAAAGATCTCTGTTTCAAATAAACACTTCATTTTTTTAAACTCTGTATTCATCAACAAACTTTGAGAAAAACAAACACAAGACAAGAATAATTCATCTTTCTTGAGCTGCAAATGAGATATTTCTGAATAATAATAATGTGACACTTAAGACTGGCCTAATGATGCTGAAAATTCAGATTTGATCACAGAAATAAGACACATTTTAACATCAGTCACTCCTGTGTTGGATGTCAAAACCTTCTCTGAATAACTTCATGTGCTTTCTTAGCTTACCCATGTTTCCTACATCTGTCAGCAGCTCCCTTCAGAAACTCAGATATCTTCTTGAGCTTCTCATCTGTCTTGGATTTACCCCTGAAACCACAAAACTATTTTTACCAGTAATACTGTCACCATAAAAGATTTAATCACGTTTATTCAGTTCACTATATTCGGTTAATTTGCGCTCAGTTTAGCGCACAAACTGTCCCAACTCCAATATCCACTGACAAATTGCTTCAAAACCTTATACCCATGTGCGATAAATACAAGACTCATTGTGTAGTTTAGAGAGCTTTATTGATTATAACGAAATTTTGTGAGATCTCTATAAATTAATATTAGTGATGATGATAATGAAGGGACCGCGTATTGTGGCCTACACTTTCCAGGCTACAGTCCTACTACGGTAACCTAATACGAAGCTAATAACTAATCGTTTGCATAACCTTTTTATGCACATTTTGGGATATTGCATAAAAACGCTGGATGGAAACGCCAAGATGCGCATTAATTCTAAAAATGCGCATAAAAACGAATTTGCTAAGAAGAATAACTTCTTAACCGGCCAGAAAATATGTACATAAACTCTTACCTCAAACATTCCTTGATGCGCAATCAAAAACATGTGACATTGCGATGTGATAGCATAACTGGACCGACTAACCAATGGATCGATCTCATTGCACAGCATCTTAAATTCTAGTTCCGTCATTTTCAAATGATTGAGGAAAGTCTTAAAGTGTTTCGGTATAATAAACTTCCAGAACTGTTTTCCCAAACAGCAGGCTCTGAAAATAAGATAACATGACTGCGTTTCGTCTGCGCGCTCTGAAGCTCGTAATTTATTGTATACATACTATAGCCTACCGTGTCTTCTTCTAAACTGCAGAAAAATTATTTTTCGTCTGTGATATTTAGCGCAAGTTAATCAGGAAGTGACAGTTTTGTTCTCTTCAACTCACTAGATGGTAACACTGCTTTATTCGCAATTTTTATGCGATATTCTAATTTATTTTGCGCATAAGATTAATTAACTTTGGATGGAAACACTGGCATAGCAAGCAGGCGGGCACGCACTGCGCAAGGGATTCTGTATAGGGAGAAAACCGAAATAAAAAAGGGTATAAAATAATAAAATAAATAGTCCTAAACGAAATTCGTTTCACTTAAGTAATTAACATATTATCAAACTAAATAAAAAACTGTGCGACATGTCTACACTGAGTTCTGGTTCATTTAGTGACTGCGCAGCAAGCTCGAGGAAACAGAGAAGGCTGAAAGCCCACACTTTTATTTTATTTTAGGAAAGCTGATTTTATACTGAGTGCAAATAGAAGTTAACCCTTTACAGCTCGGAATAATGTCTTATTCTTATCAATGTGACCAAAAATGACATATTTTAAGTTGGTTCCGCTGTAAGGAAAACAATCTAAGCGATCGCGCTGGAGCCTCTAGATGTGGAAAATATTTGTATTCTTGCCGAAAGTTGCATATGTGCGTTTCAGTTTCTCTTTAAATTCGTATGGTTAGACTTTTGTATGGTGTTTATAACGAATGCCATTATAATTTGTGATTCATTTCATTATGTTTATTTAACCTATAAATTTGTACTATAATTTTGTAGCTGCTCATATTTTCCGATTTTTATGTTCGTCTGTCTGAATAGGCTAATTTAAAGGATTTGTCCACAACTGTTTTTTTTCCCTCTCAATACAATTTTGTCTGATATGTATATCGCAGTTTTTGTTAATTAATGCAGCAAATGTTTTAAAACTAGTAAGTGCGTAACTTTACCCGAAAAATTATAGTTAAAAGTTCCTTCAAAACATGTAGTTTAAATGTAAATCATTGTCATGAATTTCGTTGTAATTTACAAAATGCACTGTTATAGGCCTATATAGATGGAAGAATATTGTTTTAGGAAAGTATAGTTGCATATAACATTATAGTGATGTATCGATACATATTCGATACATATCACTCGACAGCGCATATGTTAACAGCCGTGCGATTCCTTAAAACAATTTTGCTCAGCAGCGCATACAGTCTTAGCAGTCATGTCTGTCATCGGCTATTGTTCAACGTTCCAAAAACAGGCTTTAAAATATGTTTTAATATAGAACTTTATTCAAGTTAATGCTTTATGTATAATTATATATAAATTATTATGTATATAAAGTGTGCCCCCCTATGAAAACGAAATGCCCCCCCAATGAAAATTTTCTGGCGACGGCCCTGGAATTACATCTGCATATTTATGCTGGACTCATTCTCGAAATAGCGGTGACTAGTAACACAGTGATATCACAGTAATATACTGGGCAAAAATATAAACGTGAAAGCAGCCTCAGGGATTTAATTCTGGAGCCGGTCTGATATCGCGCGTCCTGAGCCAGATTTTAAAATAAAAATAGTTCAGTTTTGTATGTAATGGCAAATTGATTATACTTAGTTTTTTTTTTTTTTTTAATTTAAGTTAATTTAGAAAAAACGTTTGGAGCGTTTTATTTTATTTTATTATTATTTTGTAACGAACAGCGCCCAGCGGTAGACTGATCATCTGTTTGACCAGTTTGCCTACTCAAATCATCACGGTTTGACCAAAATCTATAGGCATGAAATAGTTAAAGTAAGATACGATGTTAGTTTAAACGTTAAACCGATATAAATGTGCGGTATTAGGCGCATATCCAATAGTTTGTGCAGAGAGTGGAAGCTAAAGACGCAGGACATGGAGGCGCCAGTGCATTTTTCAGTTGAAGCAATTTAAAATTATCTGTCATTTTTGCTCGTAAAGGTAAGAGTAATACATCATTCGGCACTGTAAAGGGTGAACTTTTATTTGTGTGCACTTAACTACACGTATAAAATAGTTTAAAATTATTACTTAGTGAAATAAAACAAATAGAAAACAAAAACTCTCTCAGTATGTAATCCGGAAAAATAAATTTCTCTCTAAATTCGCGTCCAAAAGGGATTTTTGTTACACTGACTCAGAATACACTATAGTTTATTAATATATAATGTAAAGCTTTACTCTTTCCGGCCTGACACATTCAGTGTTATTTATTTACCTTTGTCAGCATATTGTGTGTGCTTGGGCGTGGATCTGTTCCCGTTGTGCTGCAGTCCGTGCCAATGTTACGGTTTAACTGGTGTTATCTGGTGACCAACCTAACCCTGGTTCAGGTCCTCCACGCCAGATGTGATGGACTGAACGCTGCAGATTCACCGATTCTGAATGCACAAACTGACATGATATTAAGCTGTCTAATAAACGCACACCTGCTCATTACATGTTTTTGATATTCCTGTAAAGATGACAAATTATTGGTATGATCGCCCGTGGCAGCTGAAATACGGAAAATAAAATCTGTTTTGCATGGGTCTCGAACACGCACTACACATAGTCGCCCTGTGAAGCCACAGTAACGAAGGCACTGAGCTACCGAGCTGCTTTTATTTAATCGCAGATTTTGATACAAATCAGAATTTATATCTCGGCGTGATATGCAGCTGGCTGAATCAAAGAAATGTGCCCGTGTTAACTTGTGACCCGTGTTTACTGTTATGAAAATGAATATTATAGTAAACGTATATTACATTATAAGGTTTGTGATGTAAAAGTACATTTCATGGAGTCCCAGACAACTGCAAATTTGAGGCTACTGTGGTTTAATTAGAAAACACTATTGTTAAATAGTCTTTCTCCACAATGAAAAGGCAGATTTAAGTGTCTGTTGTGGATTTAGTGAAACTCTTCCCACACTGATCACATGTGAGGTTTTTCTCCAGTGTGGATCCTCTCATGTGTTTTCATATTCCCATACTGACTGAATCTCTTGTCACAGTGCGAACACTTGTAAGGTTTTTCTCCAGTGTGAACTCTCTGGTGCCGTTTCAGATCAGGATCATTAACAAAGGTCTTCCCACAATCAAAACACATATGATCCTTCACACCAGTGTGTCTTTTCTGGTGTATTTTAAAATTCTCTCTCTGACGAAAACTCTTTCCACACACAGAGCACATGTAAGGCTTCTCCTCTGTGTGAAGTTTCAAGTGGCTCTTTAAGCATGATGCTGAAGCACACATTTTGCCGCATTGATCACAGGAAAATGTTTTTTCTCCAGAGTGAGACTGCAGATGGTACTCAAGAGTGTTTGCATGTCTGAAACTCTTCTCACATTGATTGCATGGGTACGGCTTCTCTCCAGTGTGGATTTTTATGTGTTGTTGAAGAGCTCCTTTTTGTGTGAATTTCTTCCCGCACTGATCACAAGTGTGCGACTTCTCTCCGGTGTGAATTTTCATGTGTCTTTTAAGGTGTCCTTTTCGTGCAAAACTCTTCCCACACTGATCACATGTGTGTGGCTTTTCTCCAATGTGGATTTGTGTGTGCTTTGTAAGAACTGCTTTTTGTGTGAAACTCTTCCCGCACTGATCACATGTGTGTGGCTTCTCTCCAGTGTGAATTCTCATGTGAAGTTTAAACACAGGCCCCTAAGTATTTGTGTATATTTACAGAAAACATTTGAAACCACTATTGTATTGTTTTTAGCTTGATCCATCCAGTTATGATGTGGTTTTTAGGGCTGTATGTGACCACAACCATTGGACACTCATAGTAAGTGTCTACAAGTTTCGACATGTACACGGAACTAAACATATGAATAAGTGGTAATGAAAAGTTGAAGTCATTATCTAATGAAAGTTGTTGTTTGTTTTAGGCTATGTTTCCCAAATAGCCCAAATCAATTTATCTCAACCTTTTTGGGGCTACAGAAGGAACAATTTCCAAATGCAATTTCATGAGGATGAGAGGGCTTAACATTTCAAGGTGGGGATGCCGTTCAGTTGCTCATCCCACTTAACATCTCATTTTCAGTTTTCTCTTCATAGTAACAAAAACATGCATTTTATTTAATGCTGCTTTGAAGCCATATGTATTATGAAGTTTTTGTTTTCACAACACTTGTTAACATGTTTGTTGAACATGCCATTCAATAAATATTATTCGCTGTATCCTACTTGTGTCACAAATTCTGAAATTATATGCTTATCTAGTTTATCACTCTTGTAGGATCATTGGAGTTTAACAAAAAATGTTTCAAATCCCTTTAACCACAGCAGAATTGGTGCTCAAATTAAGCGTTATAAAAAATAAAAAAAAAGCATAAACATACGTTGAAAAAAAACAAACAAACAAAAAAACATTAGCAATCAGAAACTAAGTCCATTGAAACGAACGTAGCAAAATAATCTGGGCGTGGTGTGAATCGACCTGAAACCTCATAACTTGAACTGCATCTAATACATTTGGAACTGCGACAGTGGAAACAGCAGAGTCCAATAACGATACAAACATTTACAAATTATGTGGACGGCTTTTAAATCTGCTCTGTAGAAAATGTCCTGTAACGAATCTGTCGCCGTTCAACATCTGCTGGAAAGTCAGGTAAAACTATCTGCGTGCACGCGCATATCCCTCTCAAACTTACTCAAAAACTCTCTCAAAATTACGATTTACACGAGACAATATATCATAATCTAGTCTTCTATTTAAGTCTCTGTCGCGGAATACTTCTTGGGAGATTTCATGCGGTAGATCTTGTTCTTCCTGTTCTTCTTCTTCACTCTGATCTGTATCGCTAAATCTCACATCATCCCATGCTTGAATCTGAGAATTTGTCCAGAGCGATAAACCCTCCTCATCGTAGTGTTGCTCTGTAAAAAAGAATAACAATAACCGTTTTTAGTAAATTATGAAAAGATCGACAGACATAAAATGTAATAATATTTCTGTTTAAATACACACCATTATTCTCCGAAGTCCTTAAACGACTAGTGCTAGGTTTCTCATCATCGTCTTCTGGTTCAAGTAGTCTCAGTCGTTTCACACCTTTGCCTCCGCGACACGGTTCCGGAGTTGTCGCATTGCATACGTCTGAACAGGTAGTTTGCTCCGCTCCATCCGTAGTATCACCGCTGACTTCCAAACACTGTAAGTTTTTGAGGGCGTGTCGTTCTGGTGACTCGTTTACCTCAGCTGATTGTTCATTGGTCGCGGCCTGTTGTGACTCGCTTGTAGATACAATAACCTCTTGTACCTCTTCACCGGTTAATATGACCAGCTGATTTTCAACTTCACCCCCACCTGTCAATTTTTTGTAAACAGATTTTATAAAACGTTTAACACATTAAGACAAAACAAAAACAATGTCTCTATAACATACCGTTAGGATCATCGTTATTGTCATAAGCAACTAATTGGGCTTCGTCAACTGGAAAATAAAATGTAACATTATTATACATTAAATGTTTTTAAAATGTCGTTAAAAATAAATAAATAAATAAATAAATAAATAACCAAAAAAAACAAAAAAAACCTTACAGATCTCTTCAAGAATCTGCTGCAAACCATCATCAAATTCCAAATTGTCGAAAACCCCTAAAGATAACCATATTGTGTTAAAACAAATATTCATATTAAAATATTTAAAATAAATAAACAAATAAAATACCCGTTTACCTTCGTGACTGGCAGTCATTGTTCGTTGGATTGGTAGGAATATCGATGTTGTGCGAGAAGTAGATAGATTTTGCAGGTAAAATGGAGGCCGACAAGGTGTGGGGGCGGTTCTGACAACATGTCGTAAAACACGACACCACTATCGGTAGGGGGTACCCTGATACCGCCAAATCTTTAATAGTTATAAACATGCTATGGTATTTATTTGTAAAACGACGTCTATAATATTGTAATGTGTTTATTTTGTGAATGCTGTATTACAACAATGATAAGTATTTTATAAAATAACACATTCATTCATACATAATATGTTTGCATAAATGGATAGTTTTATTATTTATATTTTTAAAATAACATCACATCGATTTTACGGTATGAAAAAAAAAAAAAATTCTAATGTGTTATATTTAACACTTATTATCACTTACATTAACGTAACATGTAGGCTATGAATTATTTTCTCATGCAAGTTTAGAGTTTAAAGATTCATGCCCCCCCAGATAGACATTCTAAAAAATCTCCTGTTTCTTATTAGGAATAGATAAGCTCTACGTAACAACCCACCAGACATCCCCGCTCATATCCAGCTGTGTGTTGTAAAAACAAGGTCCGCTGCACATCCTTTGAGTTTAAAAGATTCATGTCCCTCACCCAGATATACATTCTAAAAATCTCCTGTTTTTATTAGGAATAGATAAGCTCTACGTAACAACCCACCAGACCTCCCCACTCATATCCCGCTGTGTGTTGTAAAAAAAAAAAAAAAAAAAGGACTGCTGCACATCCTTTGATCACTCAATTAACGTTTTGCATAAAACTTTTAACAAACTTCAAAGGTGTAGCTTTAGCGTTTTTACAACCTAGGCTGATCTGATTAGAATGCATCAGCGATCGTAGACTTCGCTCACCAACCTCTCTGGTTTTATAGGGGCTGTGTGATTCAAGATATTTACATTTATATGATGTTGTTCAGTTTTAGATTATTAAATACACACGCCTGTATGTCTTTTAACTATCAGTCGGCAAGTCTTACGTACGGTAATAAAATTGCGGAATCGTCTCTTGCCTTTATTGTGCAGCGTGGCACAAAGCATTTGCTTTCATTAGGATATTTTAATGTAAATGGATACAAAGGGCTCAGCTGGTGTAGCCTAACAGACCGTATAAGTTCTAAGATTGTCAAAAATAAAAAGATAGTAGGCTAACTTGTATTAACTAAATGAAATAAATAAATATTTTCCTGTGGCGTTTGTTTAAAAGGAAACTGACATCCGCTAAAAACTGCCCTTGAGACCAGTTTTACAAAACACTATTTCACAATTAAAGTTTTCTATGGACCCGTTTCAAATACACATTCCCTAAAACAATAAGAGAACGACCATAAACTCCTTTGAATTGGTGGTGAGTTCTAAGATTGTCAAAAATGAAAAGATAGATTAAAGGAGTATCTGTGATTAACTAAATAAAATAAATAAATAAATATTTTCCTGTGGCTTAGGCGGCGTTTGTTTGAAAGGAATCTGACATGCGCTTTAAAATGAAACAAACAAAAAACTGAGGAATGTTTAATGTTAAACAGAGGAATGATTTCATCAATTATGAAATGTCATCGATTTATTCAAATAAGAAGTCTTCTTCGATTTTTAAAAGTATTAATTTGTTTAATTATTTTACCATACATTTAAACCTTTGGTCTCTGTTTTACTGCGTGTGTTAGGGGCTGGTAGTGGGTGGGGTTTGACTGCTGCGTGCGTAACTTCATTCTGAGTCAGACAGCGAGGAGAAAGGATGCATTGTCGCTAAACGGTGTAAGGTGTTTGATTCTTTTAATATATTCTCTAACTTTGTAACAAAAAACTCTACCATTTTTACATTGTAATGGTAGACTACAACATAGATTTTTGTCAAGTATCTTATGCTGTTGCTTAACGTTTGCATCTGATATTTTGTAGTTTTTTAGATCAGTGTGAGATGCACAGGACTTTTCCTTGATCTTGTATCAGTAAAAACTTTTAAACGTTTTTAAATGTTGTAATGCTTTAGACTACAACATAGGTTTTGTTTTACTTTAACACTTGTATCAGTAAAAAACTTTTTTAAAGTTTGTTATTCTAAAGACTACAACATTTGGTTTATTTTACTTTAACACATGTATCAGTAATAAAACTCTACCTTTTAAAATTGTAATGCTACAAGATTTGAACTCTACAAGAACTCTTTTATCACTAAAAAAAAACTATTTAAACTTTTAAACATTTTTAAAAAGGTTTAATGCTACAGACTACAACATAGATTTTGTTTTCACAGTTTTCTGGAAAATACAAACCTCTCTGTGTTTCTATTGTATATGTGAAAAAGACAACTTTAATAAAAACTACCCCTTGAACCCCAGTTTCACCAAACATATACACTATTTCACATTTTTAAGTAAAAGCACATACTTTTTGAACAGTTTTCTATGTCCCCGTTTCAAATACACATTCCCATAACAATAGGAAAACAACCATAAATTCCTTTGAATTGGTGGTGCAGATAAACAGATGTCCAGTTTTGGGAGGGGTAGGGGGGTCCAAAAACAGGTGTCCAGTTGGGGAGGGGGGTGGAATTTTTATGATGGGTAATAAATCAGACGTTTTGACACATAGTCGACTACATTCTCTCTCTGAAAACACACCAATTTGCGACGTACCCTCCCAGGTTCAGAGGCATTAGGGTTAGTTAGGCATCATGTCTCAGCATTTTTTTACGGTTACTCAGTGTTTTCCCTTCATATATCTATGACTTGGGTATATTCTTTCCCTCTATTCCACATGACTTAATTTTCTTCATTTTCTCCGCCCCCCCCTAACAGTTGCTTCAGTAGATCTGGCACTAGACGTTCTCCATCCATTTGGAACAACTTTATTTATATAGTCTACTATTTAATTTGTTCAGGCCTACATAACAATTTTTAAGTGTCATGAGTATTTTTTTTTTTGTACTCAGTTATTGACCATTTAGAGACTTCGTTATCAAGAAATATTCACATTCATCAGGCTCAGTTGTATTATTTTCCTGATTAACTTTTATTACATTGAATTTGAAACAGCAATGTTCATTTTGGTTATTTTATTTCTCCAAAATGACAACTGACAAATTATGTTAAATTGCAATTAAAATATGTGGCTGTGACCCATTAAAAATACCTACATTTGTTTTCCAGGGACTAATTTTATACAAGCATTAACAACAGAACATGAGGATTCACATGGCCACATCATGCACATGCAGTGCTTCTGCTTTATATAAAATAAAATAAATAGGCCTATATGCAAAATATATTTTTCTAAATAATTGATAAATTAACCAAAAGAAAAAAAAACCTGTGCAACAAGTAGCAGCCTATGCAGAAATTGTTCATTTTTGTGATGAACTAGAGAAAGCAGCATCCTGTCTGTTTCCTTTATTTTACAAAAGCACAATGTTTTTTTTTTTTTGTGAATGTGCAAAAAAAAAAAAAAGTTTTGAATAACGTCTTACTCTTATGACCACAAATAAAGGAGGATTGTAAGTTGTTTATAAGGAAAAAAATATATATATAATCCAGTGATAGTGCCGGCCCCTGACATGCGCAGTTCAGGATTACTTCCTTGACAACGCAGCCTGTTCATTGTCATAATAAAATACAGTCAGCCAAACATATTGAAAAAACGTGCTATTTTAGTTCCCTTCACTCCACAACAAATTTTAAATTCAAACTTTTAAATGTAACGGTAGAACAGAACAAAATGCAAACAAAACAAGAATTAAAATATAAGAAGCCACTAACAAGCCAGAACAAATTAATTAAAAGAAATTAAAAAAAAAAATCACCTTCCAATACCCACGTTATAAAAAATGTGCTTTTGCTATTTTAACTGAGCAGTGTACTGTAAAAAATATTGTTGCAATTAGCACAATTAAAATATTCAGATTAGAGTAACTTTTCAGGATTTAACTTAAAATAGCCTAGTCTATGCTAATCAAGCTGTCATTTAGCCTACTTCATATTATAAGCTGAATAAACAGGCAGCATGAGCACTTTAAGTAGAAACCACAGTTTTTTACAACTTCGGAACAAAATGAATTACTTTGAACTTGCAACGAACTAAAGGAACATCAAATTTAGATATGTTTTAAAGGTAACTTGTCTTTTTTTTCGCCATATAAAAATCATTTTAGATACAATTCAATAATATAAATGTGATTTAACTTGTGCTTTAATTTGAGCAACACCACAAACACGGCGCATGGGAAGTTCCTTCATTTGACACCACATTTATTTGCCTTAAAGCCCCTTTTCTTGACAAAGAATGTTTCCCAAATTTTTTTTTACGACATTTGAAGTATTGATATAGAATTTCAAGCTCTAAAGTTAAACAGAAAAAGACATATGTGAAATTGTATTGATAAATTGCATTTACATCAGCTTTTTTTCCACAATGGAAACCTGGCTATTGTTGAGGGACTGAAAGTTCTTCAGATCTTGGTGATATCACCAAGGCTTGTACTCTTCTTTTGGAAGTCATACACAAGTTAAAATCTCAATTAGCCATCAAAACCTCAAGTACAGTTCTGTTTTTCGAGAAAGTGTTACTGAAACTTGACACACAGAAACTCACACAAAATACAGCTTTTCCACACAAAAAAAAGTGACATTAAAATTTTTCTAGTTTTAAAATTAGAGGCCAGTTTTAATGTTAACATTGTTGATGGTAGCAAAAGCAGACTGTTGTTTTACTTTTTAAACTGGTTTTATTAACTGTTACAATTGTGTTTGCGGTTGTTTACAAAAAATAGAGGCCAGTTTTAATGTTAACATTACTGTTGACTCAAAAACTTTGAAATATCAAAAATTTAGCACTGTAGCATTTTGTGGCATGCTGTCTGTCTTGAACAAACTTTACTTTAAATTTTTTTTAAAGTAAAATTAATACAATATTTGAAGGCAGTTGCACATTTTAAGAAGAATGTTTGCTATTGACCAGAATGTTGTTGTACTTGTTTTTTTTAACTGTGCTATTTAAGCTGTTTGTGATTATTCCCAAAAATGGAGACCAGGTTTGAAGGGGTCATTGGAATCCCAATTTCCACAAGTTCTGCCAGTGAATGTCAAAAAGAGGTTCAAATGGGAACTTAAGTGGACATCCTCTAAATGTCTGTCAGTGAACGTTACAAAGTGGATGTACTGCAGACATACTGCGGACATAAATGGTTTTTTATTGCAAATTTGAAAACAATATTAAAATCAAAAATTAAAAAATGCATAACTATAAACTATAATAACCTTGGTTGGTCACATAATTTGTGCTTCTGCGACTTGCAAGTAACAACTGTAATGTGAACTACACAGTACACTCACAGATCATTTCTGGGTTATAGCATTGTATGAATATTGTATGTACCATTGATAAATGCAGTGCAAATAGTCTACTTTGAATAAAAAGGAAGTGGAAATAAATTCAATAATGGGCTGAATAGTTGTGAGTGCTTACCAAGCACCAGTTATTCGATCAGGAAAAATAGGACGCCCTCATTTTGACATATCAAAAGAGCATCTTTAATTTCTTGTTAAATTTGACCTCACAGCTTGTGAAATTGCTAGACCTTTTGAAGTGAGTGTTAAAACCATTACAGTAGAGGATGAATGAAAGAATTGGGCTTGTGTGCTTTACAGACATGAGTGAGAAGGACCTCCAATGACTATTGACTTTCTTGCAACCATTACCAACTTTGATTACAGAATGGTCTCTGGATATCGAAAGAGCGTAGACATTAGGTTTGGAAAATAAGAAGACACTTCCTATATTGTACTCTAAAAATATTTTGTTAACCTACAAGTTTTACTCAAGAAATAAAATCACTCTAAATCAGTCAACAAGCATGCCTTTTGATATTGTTAGATCAGATTAAGTCTCAGATCAGGATGCCTCTGTCTGGGATGTCTACTAGAGCAAGGCAGGCTGGAGACACACACAACACATCAATACGTTTAACACCAGCCAGAAGAAATCATGGGGCAGACAGCACTATTAATACAGGGCTTAACGAGGGGCAATTAACGGGACACAGGTGAATCAAATGAGACGATCAGACAAGAGAAAAACTATGTCCCAGAGCACATGGGGAGAAAAACACACAGTCTATGGGCGTGACAGCCAGATCCTGTCAGAAAATATCCATTTTGTCTGGTATTAAAACCACTAGCAAGCAGAGTTGTCTAATACCCAAAACCTGTAAATAGCAAGTCTACCTGTTAAATATATAAATAAATCTGACTGTTATATTTAAATGTTAAATGTAAAAGTTAAATCCAAATCCTAAACATAATTGTTAATCTTATATTTGAATGTGTGTGTGTGTGTGTGTGTGTGTGTGTGTGTGTGTGTATGTATATATGTGTGTGTGTGTGTGTGTGTGTGTGTGTGTACATATATACATATATATATATGTATATATGTACACACACACACACACACACACACACACACACACACACACACACACACGTACACACACACACACACACACACACACACACACACACACACACACACACAGACACACACACACACACACACACACACACACACACACACACACACACACACACACACACACACACACACACATATATGTACACACACACACACACACACACACACACACACACACACACACACACACACACACACACATATATACATACACACACATATATACACACACACACACACACACACACACACACACACACACACACACACGTACACACACACACACACACACACACATATGTACACACACACACACACACACACACACACACACACACACACACACACACACACACACACACATATACACACACACACACACACACACACACACACACACACACACACACACACACACATATATACATACACACACACATATATACATACACACACACATATATATACACATACACATACACACACACACAGTAGCTGTGTTTCCATCCACCTATTTTTATGCGCATTTTGGAATATGCGCACAAAAATCTCTGAATGGAAACGCGAAAATGCGCATAAATTCTGAAAATGCGCATAAAAAACTTATACGCACAACTGAGTAGGATAAATTTTTTATCCGATAAGAAAAAATGCGCATAAACTACGATGGAAACACCTTACCGAATAAATTCCTCCATGCGCATTAAAAAAGTCATGTGACTTTGCATGCTGGAACGGGATAACTTGACTAACCAGCGGACCCATTTTGTTGCACAGCATCAGAAATGTTGTTTTGGTCATTCTGAAATGTTTCCTTCAGCGGTTTCGTCACTTGCCCACCACGGCACCGGCCCTGCGGTCGTTTTGATTATTTTATAGAAATAAAAATCATTTAATTCAGTTAGAGAACAAACAGTACAATTAAAAACTAAACGCGGCTGCTCAATGCAGTGTGTCTAACAACAGTCACATCCGCGGCATGAGTCCGATTTCATTTATCACATTAGGAGTAAGGTGAGAAAGGCAAGACGTTGCCGAAAGATTTAGTTTTAAAAGTATTTTGGATTTTAAAAAGGCCTGTTGACTGTTTTCGTTTATCTAAGGTGATTTTGGAAGCTCATTGGAAGAACATTCGTTTCTTATTTATTTTTTTCCACCGTGTTTGCCAATTTTCAGTAGGTCTATTATTCATAATTAAACTTTGTGGAAGTTATTTAACAGTTGTTTATTTGTTTTTGTTAATAAATTAATAATTCTATGTTTAAAATAGACTAAGTGAGTTTGTCGTACTGTTTTGTTGTTGTCCATTCAATCAATTGACGCCGAACTGCCGCTAAATCGAAAGTGAAAGTAAAATGCTTACGGACATTTACAAGCTTTTAAAAGCGAATAAAAGCGTGGAAACGAGAGAATTATTATTATTATTTTCATGACTTCTCCTAGTTTTTTTTTTTTTAATCTACTGCAAGTTTATCAGGAAGTGACGATTTTGTTCTCTTTGTCTTGTTGGATGGAAACGGTGCCTTATGCGCAAATGTTTTATGCGATGTTCCAGTTGTGCGCATCAGTTAAATTCGCATTTTTGGATGGAAACATAGCTAATGATAGTCCATTGAATGGCAAATTGAAGATGAACCCAAGTGCAGTTTATTATGTCCAACATAAACAAATACAAAAGCAAAGACTTGACTTGAATTCATACAACTCATCAAACAGAGGTTAAATAGGTTCAATACATGACAAAAAGACTATAGGGATTTATATATAAAAGAATAAGGGTCACATGACATGAACTAATAAACCAATGAAGAACAAGGCACATGACTAAAACAACCAAACCCATTGCAAAAGTTTTATTGAAAGTATAATACATTAAATGCAATAAAAATAATTAAATACCAATAAATATGAACTGTCTGTACAATATGTGACTCTATAGACGTTTGCTCAGTGGTTTGACGCAGGGAAAAGGGGACAATCTCAATGAACTTTCATGATTCAAGGGTTCATAAACGGCAAACTATTGAAATTTCCAAACAGTTATGTGGTAATGAAGCCTATTTACTGAATCGTGTGACTTTTAGCAGTTTGATAAGCACTGCTTCTTTTGAACTAAGGCACTACAGTGATGTCATGACAAAATAAAGAGCTGCAAAGCGGTATTTATTGTTTGCATTTCTTTAAAAAATAGAAGAAAAAAAATGTTTCATACCAGAAGTAACCCGCTCTGTTTTGTCTGTCGGCATGTTGTCAGTTTCCTTTTTGCTCTGTGATGTATTTTTCACTGGGTTAGAACATGATGTGTAGTGTGAAAGTGGCATTGTTTGTCGGACATTGCAACAGTAACTAAAGAAGGCAGGTTTTTGTAAAAAGGTCAATTGATTCGCAAAAGTTTCATGAAGCAGTGCTTTGAAAACGGCCATAACTATGCGCAACATGCGTAAATCCTATTCTGTGAATGAGCAAGTCTTCTCTTACCAAAAAGAAGTATACTTAAAGTTGATTTTATTAAAGTACATTAAAGTACTTTAAAAAAGTATTTTATCACCTACCAACCAGCAACAATTCTGGCTCTCACAGACCTGTTTAATTTTAAGAAGTCTTCCTATCCTCCACTCATTACCTGTATTATTTGCACCTGTTTGAACTTGTTACCTGTATAAAAGACACCTGTCCACACACTCAATCAATCAGACTCCAACCTCCCCACTATGAGCAAGGACAAAATTTTAGACCTGCACAAGGCTGGGATGGGCTACAGGACAATAGACAAACAGCTTGGTAAGAAGGCAACAACTGTCAAGGTCCCCTACTCAAGCCAGCACATGTCCAGGCCGGTCTGAAGTTTGCCAAAGAGCATATGGATGATCCAGAGGGGGCATGAGAGAAGGTCATGTGGTCAGATGAGACCAAAATATAACTTTTTGGTATAAACTCCACTCGCCGTGTTTGGAGGGAGAAGGATGAGTACAACCCTAAGAACACCATCCCAACCGTGAAGCATGGGGTGTGGAAACATCATGCTTTAAAGACTGCACCTTATTAAGGGGAGGATGGATGGGGCTATGCATCACCAGATTTTGGGCAACAACCTCCTTTCCTCAGTAAGAGCATTGAAGATGGGTCGTGGCTGGGTCTTCCAGCATGACACTGGCTGTGCCCGAAACCTCCTATCTCTACTATATAGTAGGGGGAAAGCAGTAGGTGAGCGAATAAGTATGTCAGAATCCTTCATAAAAAGTATTGCGAGTGAACTAATTCTCGCGAGATTTGGGCGTACGTCTACTTAAAATGCGTCAGAATATGCCTACTTACCTACTATATAGAAAAAAAAAAAAAAAAGAGTATGTGAAGAAAGTACGTTCGAAACCTCAGTATTCATAAAAGAGTAGGTGAGAAATCCCCGGATGTCCTACTGCTTCAGTCCAGATTCTGAAGTGTTCATCGATGGATACTTTTCAATCCCAGGAGGCCACAGCAGATCAAAACGTCATCATTGAACGTGATTGAGAACCGCGACAAGAGTGTTTACAAAAGTGAAAATAGGTTTTATTACTTCTCTTACCAAAAAGAAGTATACTTCAAGTTGATTTTATTAAAGAACATTAAAGTATACTTTTTATTAAGTACACTTAAAAATAACAGTGTACTAGTAGTGTACTTTTAAATGTACTATTTCAATACTCCTTGGGACTAAATTGGCCCACTTTCTAGTATATAAAATTATACTTTAAGTGTAACAGTAGTTAACTTTGTAGTGAACTTTGAGTACACAACTAGTTTACATTATCATTTTTAGGTAGTACTGCAAATATACTAAAAGTGAACTTACAGGTATACTGATTAAATAATTTAAGCTTTTTTAGTACACTTTGAAGAATAGTCTCAGTAAACTACAAGTTCTTCATCAGTCGTTTCACAGGCACATGTGGCTTCTGGACAGGATGCGATAGACCTCACTGGCCTTCCCCAGGCCGTGGTAGACACTATCACTCAGGCTAGAGCCCTCTTTACTAGGCAGGCCTATGCTCTGAGGTGGGGTCTGTTCATTGACTGGTGTTCCTCCCCCAGTTGTTCCCCCCTCCATGCCCCGCAGCCCGGACTAGGCAGAGTAGTACGTGACTTTGCTCCAGCTGAGTCTCCCTCACCCCGCTGGTTGTGGCATCATGTCTCAGTATCTCCATGATCTTCACCGTGTTTCCCCTCGTATATCTTAGCTAGAATAGATGTACTCTATTCCATGTCTAATCCACATGTGCTCCTCCCCCCAACAGCTGCTTCAGTTTAATGCATAATGCAGCTTCAGGATTGTGGCGTGATCCATGGGTAAGTTTCCATATGTAACGTTGTAGTAAACGACTGACGGGGAACGTCTAGGTTACATAGGTAACCCACATTACATCCCCTTGCCACAATCCTGAGCTGCGGTGCAGTTGTGGACTGTAAACACTATTTTGCAAGTATTGCGTTAACGTTACCATTCTTAATGCAGTTATAACTGATCCAAAACGATTTAAAATAATTGTACATGACTTCTTAATCATTAACAGACACATTTTAAACCATCTAGCGCTACAAAGTTAAGCTTAATGTAGTTTTACGACAACGTACACAGTTTGTAACTAAACAATCACCTTAATGCATTGTTCATTATAAATGTGCGATTAGGAATTATATTGAGACGGTTGTACATAGAGAAGGCGACATAACCATGTGTCCTCAGCGGCTCAGATGTCAGTAGTAAATGACTGCTGTGTTTGCTGTTACAACATTCTGCTCCAGCGTCGAAACAATGGCCAACAGTTTACATCTCACTCGGGGCGGGTCTATGCTAAAACACTAGTGTCTATCATCTGTCGTGGGAGTGGCCTCTGTCGGTGTGATGTCACAATGACAGGCATCTGAGAATGGCTCGATATGAGAAGGGGCAAATTATTTAACTAAATTAAAAGAAAACTACTGGGTGGATCTTTGTCATTCTAGGGTGGTTGTGTACACACACTTCTAACACATTTCAGTTCAAATTGCTTGTAAAAGTGCATGTGGCACCCGATGACCCCTTTAAAGTGAGCAACACCACAAACACTCTGCCTATTGGCTAATTCTGTCATGTGACACCCCATTTTTTTGCGTTAAAGCCCCTTTTCTTGACAAAAAGTGTTTCCACACAAATGTTGGCAACATTTAAACAATAGATAATGAATTTGTGCGCTAAAGTTAAACGGAAAAAAATTGTTGACACTTAAGAAATTTTCAATTTTTTCCATTTCCATGAAGTGCTAAATATATATTTTTTTTTTTCTCGCAAAAAACCCTTGGATTGAAACCTGGCTAATGTCAGGAACATTAGTCAGTTTGCATAAAAAAGGTCTTAAACTCAATTCTTGAAGAACCAAAGCTCCAACCAGCTCCAACTCACACCTTGTTACATGTATCCTTAGGTGCGTTCGAGCTCATGCTGCGCTGCGCAGACCGATCGGCGAGATTAGCCGAGAGCAGTCGGGGAGGAGCTGAAAACGGAGCCGTCAAGTCGGACACGTTGGGGATCTCGTAGCTTCCTGAAACATGGCAGATCACGTGGCGTTTGCCTTCTTTGTCGCAGATGAACTGGAAGCTATAGAAATACCTTTTTTGTTGGAAGAAATGCAGCAGAATGAACAACGACGGTAAGTTTATAAATAATATATGTGCATGTGTAAATTATTTAATTTTAAAGTAACTGAACAAATACTGTTTTACAAATCAAGCTAATACTTAATCAAATTATGTTTTGTTTAGTGGTGTTATGTTAGGCTTCTGTAAACAATAAATAGTTAGCTGTAATTGCTGTTGGAGAGTAAGCTACCTGTTTTGTGTTAATAGTACAAATACAAATAAGTTTTTATATTGCATGTTCATGCAAACCTTAATTGTTGGAATCTATCCCAGTTCTACAAAAAACACTGAATGACAATACTTTTGAATTACAATACATGTGTATATAATAAGTACAGTAATAATAAGTACTTTTTTATTGTATAGATTAGTTCCAAAAGTCCTAAAATTTGTGGAGGAGGTTGTCCCCCTATACAGTCCCTCAGAATTTCGCAGTCATTTCAGGCTTTCCAAAGAACAAGTGGAGGTGCGAACTACATAAAGTCAACATAATTTAACTACAATTTGGTATATTCTCCTGAAACCTTATGTTCTACCTATACAGGATGTCATTACTACCCTTGGACCTGTTTATATGAATTTACAGCAAAGCAAACTGCCAGTCACACAGAGTGTTCTTTTCTGCCTTTGGACATTGGCCAATCAGGAGTCATACCGTGGGGTAGCAGACAGATTCAACATCTCAAAATCTACTCTTGCTAAACATCTCCATGAGTTTTGTTGTTATGTTAATACATACATGGCCCATCACATCTCCTGGCCCAGAGGCCAAAGGCTGGAAATGTCAAAGTTGAAATTTGACTTAGCAGGTTTCCCCAACACTGTATGTGCGGTGGATGGGTGTCACATTCCTATAAGGAGACCCCACTGTGATAATCCCCTTGCCTACCTGAATAGGAAGCAATTCTATTCTGTAATTTTAACTGGATTTTGTGACAGTGAGCGGCGCTTCTGTCACATCAGTGTGGGTCACCCTGGGAGTTGGCATGACGCCAGAGCATTTCGTCTAACAGAGGTTGGACGAGTTCTTGAAGAAGATCCTCATTCTCTTGTACCACAGGGAATGCATATAATTGGAGACTCTGCTTATCCTCTGTTGCCTCAACTTATGAGGCCTTACAGAGACAATGGACACTTGACTGCTGGGCAAAGACGCTTTAACATAAAGCTAAATGCTGCCCGTGTAGTCATTGAACATGCATTTGGCATTTTGAAGTCTAAGTTCAGGAGACTCCAGTACCTACAAATGCAAAGCATTTCAAATATCAGTTCTGCTGTCTCAGCATGCTGCATTCTGCATAATGTTTGTTTAAAGCCCTGTGACCAATATGTTGAGGTAGATGATCATTTTCATGATGAGCCACACCTCCCACAACCCCACAACCTTGATGCATGCCATAGCAGAGACCTGATTTGCAACAACATCTAGACTAAACATCTGGACCAAAACTTTGTATGTACATTTTTGTAGTAAGGGCATATAATTTGTTCACTGCTTCATTGTGTATCCTTTTTTCTCCAAAAAAATATTTTTTGTTTATTAAATAAGAATTGAATGTATCTCAAGACTTTCTGAATTTCTTAGGTGAATTCCATAGTAATGGGGTGATTTAAAAAAAACATGGACTCAGCATGTCATATGGATATGTGATCATTGAGAATTATTATATAGAAGTTTATTAAGGAGTTGAGATTAATTGGGTGAAAATGCTAATTAGTGTTGAAAACAATGCAGAAAGGTCAATACTAAACACTTAATTCCATGTGGCATAACCTCATTTCCTAATCTAAAATTCACTTCACACCTGTTGGGTGGATGCTTACATGACACAATACATAATATAGAAGTGTGTTGACACCTGTAGCATTTCTGTAACAGTTGGGTGAAAGTAGCTTTCAGAAAATTACAAAGATATTTGGAACAATGTTATCCTCCACAGACTTCCATAGTATTTCTTTTCTGTACTATTGCAGTGAATGGGGGTGAGATATTTAGTTTTTCAATGACCTTTCCTTTGAAACAGATTTTTACTTCTGTAGCTTAGAAAAACCATAAATTGCATGTTGCAGTACTAACATGTTAAATGTAAAAATTGTAGACAGTTAATATAATTTAGTCTGTAAGACTTACTAGTAAAATTGTTAAATTGCTCTGAAGTGTCACCTCAAAGTGCATTTTGAAATTGTAACTGAAAATAAGAGGCAATTTATAACATTGGAAAGATGACAATAAAAGTACATAGACATTTGCTTGAAACAGAATAAGCTTTATTTGCCATGTTTTCAAGAAGGTTTTAGTAACTGTATAATTTGCTCTTGTTGTCTTCCGATTTTCTTTAGCTCCTCCACAACAGCTCCCAAACTGGTCAACATCTTTTTTTCAAAAGATCATCTGCGTCTCTCTTTCAGTCGACGCCATCTCTCCAGGTCTGGCCTTACAAGAGACTCAAGCACAGCTGTTCTTCGTTCTGCATGCTCTTCATATGCCTCAAAAAATTGTGAGGGTTGTGAGGATCTCTGCCTCCTGGACATGCTTGTACTGGCAGAGGTCCCAGGCTGCTCGTCTACAGAAGCACCTGCTGCCTGAGCTTGAGGAAGAGAGATTGATGGAGGCCTGTTTTGAGAAGGTGGATCTTCCAAACATAGAGGAGTAGAGCAGATAGTTCCAGGTGGTGCAGTTCCTATCCCAGAGGACCCAAATAACTCATCCATTTGCTGCAGAAAAAGCAGTGTAATACGAAAGTGACTTTGTAATAAGATGCAAAATTGTCTTATACAGTGCAGTCTTAGACTTACTGTGTAGTACTCCCAGGTTTGCTTTCCCTCCCCAGTTGCACGGCGGCGATCCTTAACTCTTTTGTAAGTAGTTAACATGTTGGTTAACTTTTTTCTAATTTTTTCACTTGACAAGGTGTATCCTTTTTGTGAAAAAGTAGTTTGTAACTTTTTATAAAAAGCAGTTTTGTTGCGGAAGTAGAGTTGCTGATAAGTTTTTGTAAGGTCCAAAAGTAGCAACGTCATTTTGTGTGTGATTTCTGAAAAAAAAAGAAGTTTTTTACCACTGCAAACACATGCATCTTTTTTCCAGTCTTAGGTGCCATACCTTGTGATTCAGGGCGGTCTATCTGGACGGAGGATGGGTTTCTGGCTTCTGAAGGGTTACCACCCACTACATCGGTTTTTAAGGTGGTAGTCGGTAGGTCCTGGCTAATGGGTGTCTGTTGCACAGGGCACTGGCTGGTTGGTGGTTTCACAAAACTGAGATTTAGGGGTACCGGTGACTCAGTGGAGGTAGAGGGACATGGAGAAGGAGGTTGGGGAAACACTGCAGCACAAGCTAGATCACTGATAGGAGCTGTTTAGAGAGAAAGCTGAAAATTTAGTTGTCACTTATGTGTCCAGTATGTGTTTGTTCATCACAAGTGTTTACCTTGTTTTGTTTCAACGGCTGTGACTTTTGCCATGACATCAGAGAGCAACTTTGCATCTGAGGAAATACTCTAAACTATCACACAAATCATTGTTAACTTGTATTTATTCCAGTTCTTCAATTTACTTACCAGTTTTCATTCTTTCTGCAATTTCCTTGGAAACCTTAAGAGTAAAGGTTCTTCCTTTGCTGTCCTTCACATTCATTGTTATATTATTCATTTTGTTTTTTCTTGCACTTGGTAATGCATGGTCTTTATATATGCAAAGTGAGAGGCCATGGGACTATACTCAAGGTGTGTGACTCGTTATGTCTAATAAAAGCTAATTAATGCAATAACACTTTAACAGATTTCAATTTGTCTGATTTAAGTGGTTGTCTGTTTGTAGATTTTTGTGGTTTAGAATGTATGTGATATTTATGGCATAAACAAGTTTTAGTAAACTAAAAACATTGAACATGAATGACCTGCACATTATGAGGAATTAGGCTGTTTTTTTTTGTTTTTTTTTGTAGTTTGATTTAGATTGTAGTTGTGTAGTATAATTTTGTAGTTATGTTGTGTTTTGTGGTATGTATTTTTTTTTTTTTTTTTTTTACATTTAACTCTTACCTTCAGTTAGCTAAGGGCAGGTTAGACAAACCACCAAGAAAAATCATAGATGCACGAACACAATGTATTTGTCTTTATTATAATTTATACCAGTGTATAAAAGTGATCTGAATGTTGTATTTTTCAATTGACAATGCACACTAGCACAATGCAGCACATGCAAGTGAAGCAGCAACTACAGATTTCAGCATCAATCAATGTTGACCACATTACATTAACGAGTTCCCTCTTACAGATAATGAACTGAGTGAAAGGTTGAGCGTATTTGGCGTGCTGTCCGGGAGAGGGCCTCGAGCTCGGTAGCCATTCCCGAGCCCAGGGCTCTCCCCCGCCCAGGGGGAGGGGTCCGAGCTCAGCATTGGCCCGAACCCTATAAGCGCTCCCCCTTTGGGAAAAAGGTGAGGAGACGGGGTGGAGGAGGGCCTTTGATGAAACAAGAGATAGTGAAGGTAGGAATGTTGTGATATTTATAGGGATTTCCTGGGTTGATTGGATAAGGGGAATGATTGCTGATGGTGAACCAGCCGTGTTAATTATCTGCGCGAGCTCCTCCCTAAATTTGTTCAGAAAACATCACTTAACGAGTTCCCTCTTACAGATAATGAACTGAGTGAAAGGTTGAGCGTATTTGGCGTGCTGTCCGGGAGAGGGCCTCGAGCTCGGTAGCCATTCCCGAGCCCAGGGCTCTCCCCCGCCCAGGGGGAGGGGTCCGAGCTCAGCATTGGCCCGAACCCTATAAGCGCTCCCCAAAGAGCAAGTAATTAATTGCAGGACAGCAGCCGAATAGCTCCCCAAAAAAGCTTTAGGACTTAAGGGATGCTGGACGCTCGTAGTGAGTGTTGCAGCGTAAATTGATGTACGGGAGGAGCGGCGCCAGCGCTGTTGGGGGAAAATGGAAAAAACTCCTATGAAGGAGGGTAGTGGTCTCTGCTGCGGCAGAGAAGGTTGTAAGTGTGTTCTCCGGCGGGAGTGAACGCTGCTGCGGCAGTGGGGAAAAGGGGATGGGTGGGCGGGGGAAGGGGGGCTAGGGCTCCTGCGGGAGCTGGCACTGCGGTGCAGGGGAGATGCTTCTGCGGAAGCGGGCTCTGCTGCGGCAGAGAGGGGGAGGGAGAGGGGGAGGGGCTCCTGCGGGAGCTGGCGCTGCGGTGCGGGGGAGATGCTTCTGCGGAAGCGGGCTCTGCTGCGGCAGAGAAGGGGGTTAGGAGCTTCTGCGGAAGCTGTTACTGCGGTGCGGGGAAAATGCTTCTGCGGAAGCAGGCTCTGCTGCGGCAGAGAATAGAGGGGGGGGGCGGGGCTCCTGCGGGAGCTGGCACTGCGGTGCGGGGAAGATGCTTCTGCGGAAGCGGGCTCTGCTGCGGCAGAAAATGGGGGGGGGGTGCTCCTGCGGGAGCTGGCACTGCGGTGCAGGGGAGATGCTTCTGCGGAAGCGGGCTCTGCTGCGGCAGAGAAAGGGATTTAGGAGCTTCTGCGGAAGCTGGTTCTCTTTCAGCAAGGAAGGGTTGTGAATATGGGCTCTAGCTGGAGTGAACACTGCTGCGGCAGTAGAAGGGAGAAAAGGGGGCTAAGGAGCTGGGATGGGGAAGGGAGGGGAGGGGGGCTAAGGGCTGGGACGGGGGGGGGGCTAGAGGCTTCTGCGGAAGCGGGCTCTGCTGCGGCAGAGAATGGGGGGGGGGTTGGGGGGGTGTGGGGGGGGGGCTCCTGCGGGAGCTGGCACTGCGGTGCAGGGGAGATGCTTCTGCGGAAGCGGGCTCTGCTGCGGCAGAGAAGGGGGTTAGGAGCTTCTGCGGAAGCTGTTACTGCGGTGCGGGGAAAATTCTTCTGCGGAAGCGGGCTCTGCTGCGGCAGAGAATGGAGGGGGGGGGGGGCGGCTCCTGCGGGAGCTGGCACTGCGGTGCGGGGAAGATGCTTCTGCGGAAGCGGGCTCTGCTGCGGCAGAGAAAGGGGTTTAGGAGCTTCTGCGGAAGCTGGTTCTCTTTCGGCAAGGAAGGGTTGTGAATATGGGCTCTAGCGGGAGTGAACACTGCTGCGGCAGTAGAAGGGAGAAAAGGGGGGCTGGGGGGGGGGGGCGGCTCCTGCGGGAGCTGGCACTGCGGTGCGGGGAAGATGCTTCTGCGGAAGCGGGCTCTGCTGCGGCAGAGAAAGGGGTTTAGGAGCTTCTGCGGAAGCTGGTTCTCTTTCGGCAGGGAAGGGTTGTGAATATGGGCTCTAGCGGGAGTGAACACTGCTGCGGCAGTAGAAAGGAGAAAAGGGGGCTAGGAGCTGGGATGGGCGGAAAGGGGTGGGCGAGGTGGGGGGAAAGGGGGGCTAGGAGCTGGGACGGGGGGGGCTAGAGGCTTTTGCGGGAGCGGGCTTGTGTTGCGGGGTACGAAATAGTGGGGGTGAGTAGGGGATGGACTGGACTGGGATGATTGCTTTAGCTTAGCAGTGTTTGGTGGGCTTCTTTGATGTGGGAGCGGTCTGATCGGATGTAGCTCTTAAAAGCTTCTGACGACCAGCGACCGAGTGTTTGGATTTGCTGCTGGGAGAGGCCTTTTTGGGCTGCTGTTGTTGCTGCGCCGATTCGAAAGGAATGGCTGGAGAAGTTGTCGGCTGGGATGCCGGATAAGAGTAATACAGACTTAAGGTGTTTCTGAAACCAGAAACGGGTGACGGGACGGTTTGAGTCGTCTGTAAAGAGGGGGTCAGATGGGTTTTTTGATTTAGATTTCATGATCTGCAAAAAGGCTAGGAGGGTTTGGAAGGGTTGGATGGGCGACTGGAGATTGAAAATGTAAATGAAGTGGCCTCTCTTGGATTGGTCTGTTTTGCTTTGTTTGATAAAATAGGAAATAGCTTCACTGCCTAGTACTGCTAGGTCAGAAATGGTTGGGTGGATGGCTGGGTTGAAGCTAGATGTGATGGCGAGCTCAGAGCACCTGAGGAAGCCGAAAAAGCCAGGATAAACATGGCATCTAGCGTGCGGGCGGTGTGGATGGATTGATAGCCTTTTCGGAGGGTGGAAATGCACTTTGATAGCACTTTGAGTGTTATCGGTTGGCGGGTGTCTGGGCGGGTGGGGTGGGTTTTTTGTATGCCTTTAATGAGTAGGGCTGTCTGGGAATTGGAAATTTGGGTGGAAGGTGAGCCATATAGAAGTTTGTGGAAGAATTGGATGCCGCTAAGGTATCCTTTAATGGAGCTGACTTGGAGGTTTTTGATGGCGTTGAGATAGGAGATGAAGGAGGTGATGGCTAGCAAGGAGAAGTCGGGGAACGATAGCTTGTAAGCCGCGTGAAATGTTTTGAAACATTTCCAAGCTGTAAGGTAGGACTGAAGGGTTCTGGGGGAAACGGCTTGGAGAATGGAATTGAGGGAAGCTTCGAGGAGGGGTCTCAGGGGGTGGTTTATGGGAATATCAGCTCTGAATAGGGAGGTACTGGGGTCGGGAGTGGGTCCGCCTCCAAGGATCTGAATTTCTGGAAGGAAAAAGCAGACGAGAGTTAACTATTGATTTCTAGACTCATAATGAATGGTCGCAAGCCGAAATCCAAAAGGCATTAGAGTGGGGGAATGGGAGCGGCCTTTGTTGACGCGGTGCACGGTAGTTTCGTTGTCGCAATAGACAAGGATGCTAGTGACGGGCCATTCTTTACCCTGTAGGGAAGCTGCAATGACTGAAGGGTATAGCTCAAAATAGCGCTGAGGATGATAGCTGATGCGGAAATCTGGCAGCTGGGGGGGGGGGCGGTTATGTGGATGCGAACCAGCGGTCTTGGAAAACACCTCCGAAACCGATGGAGGGGGTGACATCTGTAAGCGGTTGGATAACAGTTGGGGAAGAAATCAGGTTTTTATATAAGGATTATCCGTTCCATTGTTTAAGGAAGGATATCCACAGACTGGGTTAGTTGCGGCATGGGTCGGTTAGAGATATTTGGTTCTCTAGGGCGTGGGCGGAGGATGTGATAAAGGGTAGATGGAAGATGAAGGGGGGCGGCCTTGAGGGATGATGTGCATTGTGAAATTTAAATGGCCTAAAAGCTTGCGCTTGGAACGGTTGGATTAGTTAAGAGTGAGGAAGTCCCCAGAATCGTTCTATCGATTCTCTCTTTGGGTCTGCTGAAAGGCTTTTGGGTAGTCAAAAATGTGCGGCTGGGGAGGAGTCGGGGGGCAAGATGATCAGAAAGTCGTTTAGGATATGAACCGGAAACTGTATGTCATGATTGTTGGAAAGGATCCAGCAAATTGCCTCTGATAACATGTTGAAAAATTAAGGGCTGCTTCTGCAGCCGAAGTGAGGCAGTGAAGTAATATTATTCAGCCAGCAGACACTGAATAGGTGACGAAAATCTTGGTGGATGGGCATGACTTTAGGGTAGAGGCAATGTTGACTTTGGCCAGCCAAGCACAGTGACTTTAGTTTTTGTAAAATCAACGAATGAATGAAATGACTCGAAAAAGGATTCGTTCATTTGCTGAACGAGCCACAAAGATCCGAGTCGGTAAAAATGATTCGAAATCACGCTGGACGTAATTAGCCTTTTTCACACTTCCGTGTTTCTGGGTTAGGTTAGAAAAATTACAACAGCTCCCCCCAACCTAGCACCCGTCTAGGAAAGTTTGAAGTAGGGAGACTGAGGATAGTGCACGGGCCGACGCATGTCTGACTATACCAAGGAAGCCTTTATCTATCTCCCATTCCAGGAGAATAGCCTTAGTAGGCATGGGGCTAAGAATGTGGAAGACCAGGAATTCGGTTTCGGTTAGATTTAGTGCGAAGGTTGGTTCGAAGTTCGATCTGAACATCAATCGGCTCTGGGAACGCAAAGTTTTTGACTAAACTTACTCCAGACCAGCGAATCAGGCAGTAACCCGAAAGTCACTGCCCGATAATCCTGATCGGGCATTGCATTCCGTCAGCGAGTGCTGTTTAAGGTTTCAAAATTGACTGCGACCAGCCTTTGCTCAAATTGTGGTCAAGTTAACGTCAGGTAACTCTTAGCTTGTAGTTCCGTTGTGTTGGGAAGACTAGGGTTCAAGTCCATAGGGCTACGAACGGTAGGTTTAGGTTAAGTGTTGGCTCGGGCCTAGATTTAGTCCTTAGGTCTACCGACGGTAGGTTTAGGTTTAAGTGTTGGTTCGGGGCTAGATTTAGTCCTTAGGTCTACCAACGGTAGGTTTAGGTTGAGTGTTGGTTTGAGTGGTGATAGATCAAGTAGAAGATGTGTATAATATTTCTTCAAAGAGGCAACTCTTGCCATACTTTCTCTACTCCCTCAAAGTATGGTTACGAGAGGGAAATGTTTAAGACACTTCATCAGTAGTGGACCTCAGATTCATCGGGTGTTTCGGCACTTTAAACACTAGACACCCTCCTCTGAGGCGGCCCGCCTTGGTTGATCATTTCCAGGCGAGTGTCTCATAGCCAATTGCTAATCGAGTTTGGTCAGGCCCACAATCGTGTAGTTGGGGCCTGGTTTGAGTTTTGAACTAATTTGTCCTTTAAAACGAGTTTTAAAAAACATTAAATGCTATTACTTGCATTGAACAATAAAGCAGTACCAGTGTAGGTTGAAGTAAATTAGAGAGAGCAATGTAAAAGTCAAAGTTAGATGTCTAATAACAGAAATAAGGACTGAAATGCCGCCCTAAATGGCCTAAAACAGCCACGTAAGGTCAAAGGTCAATCTGTAATTTGAATGTTTAGATAGTGGAGTTAAAAGGTTATGTAGCCATTGAGATTATTTAGAAGCCTTAATATAATAACCGGGTCTAAAATAGCATAATTTAGGACTGAATTTTCCACATAAGCGCCAAAAAAGGCAACGGACGGCGAAAGGTCGAAGGTCGTGACTGGCGGATGTCAAGCATCAAGCTTCTACCAGACCTCCCTCCTAAAAGTTATGGCAACGCAAACAGACATCACCCTCACACAAGGATAACCGCTGGATGCGATAACTTCTGAAGATGAATGGAAATTAATCCCTGGTTTTGTGTTTCGGCCTACCTGACTATACGACGGTGAGTAAAAAAATAATTTTGAGATGACTATCCTTTTGGAATCCTCCCGGTCCATAAAGTATATCTGCAAGTTTTCTTAAGTTTTTATGAAGCATAAGTAGCTTTTTTTAGCCTTTTTAAACCGATTTTTACAGCAGTAATTTGCATATGCAATTCAGCTCAGCCAATGTGTGTTTTTGGCCTGTTTTTTGGTGGAAAAAGGGTGTATTTTTGTTGCTGTGGCGCTTGTTTGCGGATCTATATCGTATAGATATTCTGTTTCTGGTGCCAGTCCATTACTGCTAGCATGCTAATGCTAATATTAATCAATTAACTCTTAAAAGAACACTAATAAGGCTAAAATACTGTAATTAATGAGCTTTAAATGTTAATCTAACTTGAGCTTAAATCCTCTCACATCCGCTTAGATCCCATCTTTCAGACGAGAGAATAGCTCAAGCTTTTATGTTAATTAAACCTAATAAAGTGCTATTAAGGTTAAGAAAACATATGGAATACACTGCAAGTAAGCTATAATTATGTTTCAAATTGACTGCAACCAGTTTTTGCTTCAGTTCTGGTTAAGTTACCGTCAGGTTACTCCTAGGTTGTGGTTACGTTATGGTTACGTTGCTTGAAGGTTATAGTTGGGTTATTCTTCAAATTTTTGGTTTTAATCTGCAGTTATGTTGTCTCTCGGTTATAATTGGGTTACCCTTGGGTTGTGGTATAAGTTGTGCCTTGATCGCAGTTAAGTTATTCTTCATTTGCGGGTAGAATACGATTAGCTTGGAGCTGAATTACTGTGTTGGTTCGGGCCTAGATTTAGTTCCTGGGTCTACCAATGCTAGGTTTAGGCAACGTCTTGGTCCGAGGCTAGATTTAATTCCTGGGTGTACCAATGCTAGGTTTAGGCGAAGTGTTGGTTCGAGGCTAGGCGACATCTTGGTTCCGGGCTAGATTTAGTTCCTTGGTCTACCAATACTAGGTTTAGGCAAAGTGTTGGTTCGGGCCTAAATTTAGTTCCTGGGTCTACCAATGCTAGGTTTAGGCGAAGTGTTGGTTCGGACCTAGATTTAGTTCCTGGGTCTACCAATGCTAGGTTTAGGCGACGTCTTGGTCCGAGGCTAGATTTAGTTCCTTGGTCTACCAATGCTAGGTTTAGGCGAAGTGTTGGTTCGGGCCTAGATTTAGTTTCTGGGTCTACCAATGCTAGGTTTAAGCGACGTCTTGGTCCGAGGTCAGATTTAGTTGCTGGGTCTACCAATGCTAGGTTTAGGCGAAGTGTTGGTTCGTGGCTAGGCGACGTCTTGGTTCCAGGCTAGATTTAGTTCCTGGGTCTACCAATGCTAGGTTTAGGCGACGTCTTGGTCCGAGGCTAGATTTAGTTCCTTGGTCTACCAATGCTAGGTTTAGGCGAAGTGTTGGTTCGGGCCTAGATTTAGTTTCTGGGTCTACCAATGCTAGGTTTAAGCGACGTCTTGGTCCGAGGTCAGATTTAGTTGCTGGGTCTACCAATGCTAGGTTTAGGCGAAGTGTTGGTTCGTGGCTAGGCGACATCTTGGTTCCAGGCTAGATTTAGTTCCTGGGTCTACCAATGCTAGGTTTAGGCGACATCTTGGTCCGAGGCTAGATTTAGTTCCTGGGTTTACCAATGCTAGGTTTAGGCGAAGTGTTGGTCCGAGGCTAGATTTAGTTCCTGGGTCTACCACTGCTAGGTTTAGTGTCTGAAATCCTGGTTTGTCGACATTCTTGAATAGGAGGATGAATTCTTTTGTATCTAAATGCTAAATGAAATTATTTACAGTGAACCAGGAGGCGATAGACCTGTCTGGGCCACACGCCCCCCCAAAAAGCCTGTCTGGGCTTAGGTTCACCTCCCCCTCCCACATCTCCTCCCCGCACAAACAGGAAGGAGACATCGGAGGGAGCGAATTTCAAATCGCATTCAAAAAACAAGCCCCTATAGAGGATTCTGTGCGTAAAATCTGGTATGTCAAGTCCGATGGCTCTGGCGAAGGTTAGGTTAGAAAAATTACAACAGCTCCCCCCAACCTAGCACCCGTCTAGGAAAGTTTGAAGTAGGGAGACTGAGGATAGTGCACGGGCCGACGCATGTCTGACTATACCAAGGAAGCCTTTATCTATCTCCCATTCCAGGAGAATAGCCTTAGTAGGCATGGGGCTAAGAATGTGGAAGACCAGGAATTCGGTTTCGGTTAGATTTAGTGCGAAGGTTGGTTCGAAGTTCGATCTGAACATCAATCGGCTCTGGGAACGCAAAGTTTTTGACTAAACTTACTCCAGACCAGCGAATCAGGCAGTAACCCGAAAGTCACTGCCCGATAATCCTGATCGGGCATTGCATTCCGTCAGCGAGTGCTGTTTAAGGTTTCAAAATTGACTGCGACCAGCCTTTGCTCAAATTGTGGTCAAGTTAACGTCAGGTAACTCTTAGCTTGTAGTTCCGTTGTGTTGGGAAGACTAGGGTTCAAGTCCATAGGGCTACGAACGGTAGGTTTAGGTTAAGTGTTGGCTCGGGCCTAGATTTAGTCCTTAGGTCTACCGACGGTAGGTTTAGGTTTAAGTGTTGGTTCGGGGCTAGATTTAGTCCTTAGGTCTACCAACGGTAGGTTTAGGTTGAGTGTTGGTTTGAGTGGTGATAGATCAAGTAGAAGATGTGTATAATATTTCTTCAAAGAGGCAACTCTTGCCATACTTTCTCTACTCCCTCAAAGTATGGTTACGAGAGGGAAATGTTTAAGACACTTCATCAGTAGTGGACCTCAGATTCATCGGGTGTTTCGGCACTTTAAACACTAGACACCCTCCTCTGAGGCGGCCCGCCTTGGTTGATCATTTCCAGGCGAGTGTCTCATAGCCAATTGCTAATCGAGTTTGGTCAGGCCCACAATCGTGTAGTTGGGGCCTGGTTTGAGTTTTGAACTAATTTGTCCTTTAAAACGAGTTTTAAAAAACATTAAATGCTATTACTTGCATTGAACAATAAAGCAGTACCAGTGTAGGTTGAAGTAAATTAGAGAGAGCAATGTAAAAGTCAAAGTTAGATGTCTAATAACAGAAATAAGGACTGAAATGCCGCCCTAAATGGCCTAAAACAGCCACGTAAGGTCAAAGGTCAATCTGTAATTTGAATGTTTAGATAGTGGAGTTAAAAGGTTATGTAGCCATTGAGATTATTTAGAAGCCTTAATATAATAACCGGGTCTAAAATAGCATAATTTAGGACTGAATTTTCCACATAAGCGCCAAAAAAGGCAACGGACGGCGAAAGGTCGAAGGTCGTGACTGGCGGATGTCAAGCATCAAGCTTCTACCAGACCTCCCTCCTAAAAGTTATGGCAACGCAAACAGACATCACCCTCACACAAGGATAACCGCTGGATGCGATAACTTCTGAAGATGAATGGAAATTAATCCCTGGTTTTGTGTTTCGGCCTACCTGACTATACGACGGTGAGTAAAAAAATAATTTTGAGATGACTATCCTTTTGGAATCCTCCCGGTCCATAAAGTATATCTGCAAGTTTTCTTAAGTTTTTATGAAGCATAAGTAGCTTTTTTTAGCCTTTTTAAACCGATTTTTACAGCAGTAATTTGCATATGCAATTCAGCTCAGCCAATGTGTGTTTTTGGCCTGTTTTTTGGTGGAAAAAGGGTGTATTTTTGTTGCTGTGGCGCTTGTTTGCGGATCTATATCGTATAGATATTCTGTTTCTGGTGCCAGTCCATTACTGCTAGCATGCTAATGCTAATATTAATCAATTAACTCTTAAAAGAACACTAATAAGGCTAAAATACTGTAATTAATGAGCTTTAAATGTTAATCTAACTTGAGCTTAAATCCTCTCACATCCGCTTAGATCCCATCTTTCAGACGAGAGAATAGCTCAAGCTTTTATGTTAATTAAACCTAATAAAGTGCTATTAAGGTTAAGAAAACATATGGAATACACTGCAAGTAAGCTATAATTATGTTTCAAATTGACTGCAACCAGTTTTTGCTTCAGTTCTGGTTAAGTTACCGTCAGGTTACTCCTAGGTTGTGGTTACGTTATGGTTACGTTGCTTGAAGGTTATAGTTGGGTTATTCTTCAAATTTTTGGTTTTAATCTGCAGTTATGTTGTCTCTCGGTTATAATTGGGTTACCCTTGGGTTGTGGTATAAGTTGTGCCTTGATCGCAGTTAAGTTATTCTTCATTTGCGGGTAGAATACGATTAGCTTGGAGCTGAATTACTGTGTTGGTTCGGGCCTAGATTTAGTTCCTGGGTCTACCAATGCTAGGTTTAGGCAACGTCTTGGTCCGAGGCTAGATTTAATTCCTGGGTGTACCAATGCTAGGTTTAGGCGAAGTGTTGGTTCGAGGCTAGGCGACATCTTGGTTCCGGGCTAGATTTAGTTCCTTGGTCTACCAATACTAGGTTTAGGCAAAGTGTTGGTTCGGGCCTAAATTTAGTTCCTGGGTCTACCAATGCTAGGTTTAGGCGAAGTGTTGGTTCGGACCTAGATTTAGTTCCTGGGTCTACCAATGCTAGGTTTAGGCGACGTCTTGGTCCGAGGCTAGATTTAGTTCCTTGGTCTACCAATGCTAGGTTTAGGCGAAGTGTTGGTTCGGGCCTAGATTTAGTTTCTGGGTCTACCAATGCTAGGTTTAAGCGACGTCTTGGTCCGAGGTCAGATTTAGTTGCTGGGTCTACCAATGCTAGGTTTAGGCGAAGTGTTGGTTCGTGGCTAGGCGACGTCTTGGTTCCAGGCTAGATTTAGTTCCTGGGTCTACCAATGCTAGGTTTAGGCGACGTCTTGGTCCGAGGCTAGATTTAGTTCCTTGGTCTACCAATGCTAGGTTTAGGCGAAGTGTTGGTTCGGGCCTAGATTTAGTTTCTGGGTCTACCAATGCTAGGTTTAAGCGACGTCTTGGTCCGAGGTCAGATTTAGTTGCTGGGTCTACCAATGCTAGGTTTAGGCGAAGTGTTGGTTCGTGGCTAGGCGACATCTTGGTTCCAGGCTAGATTTAGTTCCTGGGTCTACCAATGCTAGGTTTAGGCGACATCTTGGTCCGAGGCTAGATTTAGTTCCTGGGTTTACCAATGCTAGGTTTAGGCGAAGTGTTGGTCCGAGGCTAGATTTAGTTCCTGGGTCTACCACTGCTAGGTTTAGTGTCTGAAATCCTGGTTTGTCGACATTCTTGAATAGGAGGATGAATTCTTTTGTATCTAAATGCTAAATGAAATTATTTACAGTGAACCAGGAGGCGATAGACCTGTCTGGGCCACACGCCCCCCCAAAAAGCCTGTCTGGGCTTAGGTTCACCTCCCCCTCCCACATCTCCTCCCCGCACAAACAGGAAGGAGACATCGGAGGGAGCGAATTTCAAATCGCATTCAAAAAACAAGCCCCTATAGAGGATTCTGTGCGTAAAATCTGGTATGTCAAGTCCGATGGCTCTGGCGAAGGTTAGGTTAGAAAAATTACAACAGCTCCCCCCAACCTAGCACCCGTCTAGGAAAGTTTGAAGTAGGGAGACTGAGGATAGTGCACGGGCCGACGCATGTCTGACTATACCAAGGAAGCCTTTATCTATCTCCCATTCCAGGAGAATAGCCTTAGTAGGCATGGGGCTAAGAATGTGGAAGACCAGGAATTCGGTTTCGGTTAGATTTAGTGCGAAGGTTGGTTCGAAGTTCGATCTGAACATCAATCGGCTCTGGGAACGCAAAGTTTTTGACTAAACTTACTCCAGACCAGCGAATCAGGCAGTAACCCGAAAGTCACTGCCCGATAATCCTGATCGGGCATTGCATTCCGTCAGCGAGTGCTGTTTAAGGTTTCAAAATTGACTGCGACCAGCCTTTGCTCAAATTGTGGTCAAGTTAACGTCAGGTAACTCTTAGCTTGTAGTTCCGTTGTGTTGGGAAGACTAGGGTTCAAGTCCATAGGGCTACGAACGGTAGGTTTAGGTTAAGTGTTGGCTCGGGCCTAGATTTAGTCCTTAGGTCTACCGACGGTAGGTTTAGGTTTAAGTGTTGGTTCGGGGCTAGATTTAGTCCTTAGGTCTACCAACGGTAGGTTTAGGTTGAGTGTTGGTTTGAGTGGTGATAGATCAAGTAGAAGATGTGTATAATATTTCTTCAAAGAGGCAACTCTTGCCATACTTTCTCTACTCCCTCAAAGTATGGTTACGAGAGGGAAATGTTTAAGACACTTCATCAGTAGTGGACCTCAGATTCATCGGGTGTTTCGGCACTTTAAACACTAGACACCCTCCTCTGAGGCGGCCCGCCTTGGTTGATCATTTCCAGGCGAGTGTCTCATAGCCAATTGCTAATCGAGTTTGGTCAGGCCCACAATCGTGTAGTTGGGGCCTGGTTTGAGTTTTGAACTAATTTGTCCTTTAAAACGAGTTTTAAAAAACATTAAATGCTATTACTTGCATTGAACAATAAAGCAGTACCAGTGTAGGTTGAAGTAAATTAGAGAGAGCAATGTAAAAGTCAAAGTTAGATGTCTAATAACAGAAATAAGGACTGAAATGCCGCCCTAAATGGCCTAAAACAGCCACGTAAGGTCAAAGGTCAATCTGTAATTTGAATGTTTAGATAGTGGAGTTAAAAGGTTATGTAGCCATTGAGATTATTTAGAAGCCTTAATATAATAACCGGGTCTAAAATAGCATAATTTAGGACTGAATTTTCCACATAAGCGCCAAAAAAGGCAACGGACGGCGAAAGGTCGAAGGTCGTGACTGGCGGATGTCAAGCATCAAGCTTCTACCAGACCTCCCTCCTAAAAGTTATGGCAACGCAAACAGACATCACCCTCACACAAGGATAACCGCTGGATGCGATAACTTCTGAAGATGAATGGAAATTAATCCCTGGTTTTGTGTTTCGGCCTACCTGACTATACGACGGTGAGTAAAAAAATAATTTTGAGATGACTATCCTTTTGGAATCCTCCCGGTCCATAAAGTATATCTGCAAGTTTTCTTAAGTTTTTATGAAGCATAAGTAGCTTTTTTTAGCCTTTTTAAACCGATTTTTACAGCAGTAATTTGCATATGCAATTCAGCTCAGCCAATGTGTGTTTTTGGCCTGTTTTTTGGTGGAAAAAGGGTGTATTTTTGTTGCTGTGGCGCTTGTTTGCGGATCTATATCGTATAGATATTCTGTTTCTGGTGCCAGTCCATTACTGCTAGCATGCTAATGCTAATATTAATCAATTAACTCTTAAAAGAACACTAATAAGGCTAAAATACTGTAATTAATGAGCTTTAAATGTTAATCTAACTTGAGCTTAAATCCTCTCACATCCGCTTAGATCCCATCTTTCAGACGAGAGAATAGCTCAAGCTTTTATGTTAATTAAACCTAATAAAGTGCTATTAAGGTTAAGAAAACATATGGAATACACTGCAAGTAAGCTATAATTATGTTTCAAATTGACTGCAACCAGTTTTTGCTTCAGTTCTGGTTAAGTTACCGTCAGGTTACTCCTAGGTTGTGGTTACGTTATGGTTACGTTGCTTGAAGGTTATAGTTGGGTTATTCTTCAAATTTTTGGTTTTAATCTGCAGTTATGTTGTCTCTCGGTTATAATTGGGTTACCCTTGGGTTGTGGTATAAGTTGTGCCTTGATCGCAGTTAAGTTATTCTTCATTTGCGGGTAGAATACGATTAGCTTGGAGCTGAATTACTGTGTTGGTTCGGGCCTAGATTTAGTTCCTGGGTCTACCAATGCTAGGTTTAGGCAACGTCTTGGTCCGAGGCTAGATTTAATTCCTGGGTGTACCAATGCTAGGTTTAGGCGAAGTGTTGGTTCGAGGCTAGGCGACATCTTGGTTCCGGGCTAGATTTAGTTCCTTGGTCTACCAATACTAGGTTTAGGCAAAGTGTTGGTTCGGGCCTAAATTTAGTTCCTGGGTCTACCAATGCTAGGTTTAGGCGAAGTGTTGGTTCGGACCTAGATTTAGTTCCTGGGTCTACCAATGCTAGGTTTAGGCGACGTCTTGGTCCGAGGCTAGATTTAGTTCCTTGGTCTACCAATGCTAGGTTTAGGCGAAGTGTTGGTTCGGGCCTAGATTTAGTTTCTGGGTCTACCAATGCTAGGTTTAAGCGACGTCTTGGTCCGAGGTCAGATTTAGTTGCTGGGTCTACCAATGCTAGGTTTAGGCGAAGTGTTGGTTCGTGGCTAGGCGACGTCTTGGTTCCAGGCTAGATTTAGTTCCTGGGTCTACCAATGCTAGGTTTAGGCGACGTCTTGGTCCGAGGCTAGATTTAGTTCCTTGGTCTACCAATGCTAGGTTTAGGCGAAGTGTTGGTTCGGGCCTAGATTTAGTTTCTGGGTCTACCAATGCTAGGTTTAAGCGACGTCTTGGTCCGAGGTCAGATTTAGTTGCTGGGTCTACCAATGCTAGGTTTAGGCGAAGTGTTGGTTCGTGGCTAGGCGACATCTTGGTTCCAGGCTAGATTTAGTTCCTGGGTCTACCAATGCTAGGTTTAGGCGACATCTTGGTCCGAGGCTAGATTTAGTTCCTGGGTTTACCAATGCTAGGTTTAGGCGAAGTGTTGGTCCGAGGCTAGATTTAGTTCCTGGGTCTACCACTGCTAGGTTTAGTGTCTGAAATCCTGGTTTGTCGACATTCTTGAATAGGAGGATGAATTCTTTTGTATCTAAATGCTAAATGAAATTATTTACAGTGAACCAGGAGGCGATAGACCTGTCTGGGCCACACGCCCCCCCAAAAAGCCTGTCTGGGCTTAGGTTCACCTCCCCCTCCCACATCTCCTCCCCGCACAAACAGGAAGGAGACATCGGAGGGAGCGAATTTCAAATCGCATTCAAAAAACAAGCCCCTATAGAGGATTCTGTGCGTAAAATCTGGTATGTCAAGTCCGATGGCTCTGGCGAAGGTTAGGTTAGAAAAATTACAACAGCTCCCCCCAACCTAGCACCCGTCTAGGAAAGTTTGAAGTAGGGAGACTGAGGATAGTGCACGGGCCGACGCATGTCTGACTATACCAAGGAAGCCTTTATCTATCTCCCATTCCAGGAGAATAGCCTTAGTAGGCATGGGGCTAAGAATGTGGAAGACCAGGAATTCGGTTTCGGTTAGATTTAGTGCGAAGGTTGGTTCGAAGTTCGATCTGAACATCAATCGGCTCTGGGAACGCAAAGTTTTTGACTAAACTTACTCCAGACCAGCGAATCAGGCAGTAACCCGAAAGTCACTGCCCGATAATCCTGATCGGGCATTGCATTCCGTCAGCGAGTGCTGTTTAAGGTTTCAAAATTGACTGCGACCAGCCTTTGCTCAAATTGTGGTCAAGTTAACGTCAGGTAACTCTTAGCTTGTAGTTCCGTTGTGTTGGGAAGACTAGGGTTCAAGTCCATAGGGCTACGAACGGTAGGTTTAGGTTAAGTGTTGGCTCGGGCCTAGATTTAGTCCTTAGGTCTACCGACGGTAGGTTTAGGTTTAAGTGTTGGTTCGGGGCTAGATTTAGTCCTTAGGTCTACCAACGGTAGGTTTAGGTTGAGTGTTGGTTTGAGTGGTGATAGATCAAGTAGAAGATGTGTATAATATTTCTTCAAAGAGGCAACTCTTGCCATACTTTCTCTACTCCCTCAAAGTATGGTTACGAGAGGGAAATGTTTAAGACACTTCATCAGTAGTGGACCTCAGATTCATCGGGTGTTTCGGCACTTTAAACACTAGACACCCTCCTCTGAGGCGGCCCGCCTTGGTTGATCATTTCCAGGCGAGTGTCTCATAGCCAATTGCTAATCGAGTTTGGTCAGGCCCACAATCGTGTAGTTGGGGCCTGGTTTGAGTTTTGAACTAATTTGTCCTTTAAAACGAGTTTTAAAAAACATTAAATGCTATTACTTGCATTGAACAATAAAGCAGTACCAGTGTAGGTTGAAGTAAATTAGAGAGAGCAATGTAAAAGTCAAAGTTAGATGTCTAATAACAGAAATAAGGACTGAAATGCCGCCCTAAATGGCCTAAAACAGCCACGTAAGGTCAAAGGTCAATCTGTAATTTGAATGTTTAGATAGTGGAGTTAAAAGGTTATGTAGCCATTGAGATTATTTAGAAGCCTTAATATAATAACCGGGTCTAAAATAGCATAATTTAGGACTGAATTTTCCACATAAGCGCCAAAAAAGGCAACGGACGGCGAAAGGTCGAAGGTCGTGACTGGCGGATGTCAAGCATCAAGCTTCTACCAGACCTCCCTCCTAAAAGTTATGGCAACGCAAACAGACATCACCCTCACACAAGGATAACCGCTGGATGCGATAACTTCTGAAGATGAATGGAAATTAATCCCTGGTTTTGTGTTTCGGCCTACCTGACTATACGACGGTGAGTAAAAAAATAATTTTGAGATGACTATCCTTTTGGAATCCTCCCGGTCCATAAAGTATATCTGCAAGTTTTCTTAAGTTTTTATGAAGCATAAGTAGCTTTTTTTAGCCTTTTTAAACCGATTTTTACAGCAGTAATTTGCATATGCAATTCAGCTCAGCCAATGTGTGTTTTTGGCCTGTTTTTTGGTGGAAAAAGGGTGTATTTTTGTTGCTGTGGCGCTTGTTTGCGGATCTATATCGTATAGATATTCTGTTTCTGGTGCCAGTCCATTACTGCTAGCATGCTAATGCTAATATTAATCAATTAACTCTTAAAAGAACACTAATAAGGCTAAAATACTGTAATTAATGAGCTTTAAATGTTAATCTAACTTGAGCTTAAATCCTCTCACATCCGCTTAGATCCCATCTTTCAGACGAGAGAATAGCTCAAGCTTTTATGTTAATTAAACCTAATAAAGTGCTATTAAGGTTAAGAAAACATATGGAATACACTGCAAGTAAGCTATAATTATGTTTCAAATTGACTGCAACCAGTTTTTGCTTCAGTTCTGGTTAAGTTACCGTCAGGTTACTCCTAGGTTGTGGTTACGTTATGGTTACGTTGCTTGAAGGTTATAGTTGGGTTATTCTTCAAATTTTTGGTTTTAATCTGCAGTTATGTTGTCTCTCGGTTATAATTGGGTTACCCTTGGGTTGTGGTATAAGTTGTGCCTTGATCGCAGTTAAGTTATTCTTCATTTGCGGGTAGAATACGATTAGCTTGGAGCTGAATTACTGTGTTGGTTCGGGCCTAGATTTAGTTCCTGGGTCTACCAATGCTAGGTTTAGGCAACGTCTTGGTCCGAGGCTAGATTTAATTCCTGGGTGTACCAATGCTAGGTTTAGGCGAAGTGTTGGTTCGAGGCTAGGCGACATCTTGGTTCCGGGCTAGATTTAGTTCCTTGGTCTACCAATACTAGGTTTAGGCAAAGTGTTGGTTCGGGCCTAAATTTAGTTCCTGGGTCTACCAATGCTAGGTTTAGGCGAAGTGTTGGTTCGGACCTAGATTTAGTTCCTGGGTCTACCAATGCTAGGTTTAGGCGACGTCTTGGTCCGAGGCTAGATTTAGTTCCTTGGTCTACCAATGCTAGGTTTAGGCGAAGTGTTGGTTCGGGCCTAGATTTAGTTTCTGGGTCTACCAATGCTAGGTTTAAGCGACGTCTTGGTCCGAGGTCAGATTTAGTTGCTGGGTCTACCAATGCTAGGTTTAGGCGAAGTGTTGGTTCGTGGCTAGGCGACGTCTTGGTTCCAGGCTAGATTTAGTTCCTGGGTCTACCAATGCTAGGTTTAGGCGACGTCTTGGTCCGAGGCTAGATTTAGTTCCTTGGTCTACCAATGCTAGGTTTAGGCGAAGTGTTGGTTCGGGCCTAGATTTAGTTTCTGGGTCTACCAATGCTAGGTTTAAGCGACGTCTTGGTCCGAGGTCAGATTTAGTTGCTGGGTCTACCAATGCTAGGTTTAGGCGAAGTGTTGGTTCGTGGCTAGGCGACATCTTGGTTCCAGGCTAGATTTAGTTCCTGGGTCTACCAATGCTAGGTTTAGGCGACATCTTGGTCCGAGGCTAGATTTAGTTCCTGGGTTTACCAATGCTAGGTTTAGGCGAAGTGTTGGTCCGAGGCTAGATTTAGTTCCTGGGTCTACCACTGCTAGGTTTAGTGTCTGAAATCCTGGTTTGTCGACATTCTTGAATAGGAGGATGAATTCTTTTGTATCTAAATGCTAAATGAAATTATTTACAGTGAACCAGGAGGCGATAGACCTGTCTGGGCCACACGCCCCCCCAAAAAGCCTGTCTGGGCTTAGGTTCACCTCCCCCTCCCACATCTCCTCCCCGCACAAACAGGAAGGAGACATCGGAGGGAGCGAATTTCAAATCGCATTCAAAAAACAAGCCCCTATAGAGGATTCTGTGCGTAAAATCTGGTATGTCAAGTCCGATGGCTCTGGCGAAGGTTAGGTTAGAAAAATTACAACAGCTCCCCCCAACCTAGCACCCGTCTAGGAAAGTTTGAAGTAGGGAGACTGAGGATAGTGCACGGGCCGACGCATGTCTGACTATACCAAGGAAGCCTTTATCTATCTCCCATTCCAGGAGAATAGCCTTAGTAGGCATGGGGCTAAGAATGTGGAAGACCAGGAATTCGGTTTCGGTTAGATTTAGTGCGAAGGTTGGTTCGAAGTTCGATCTGAACATCAATCGGCTCTGGGAACGCAAAGTTTTTGACTAAACTTACTCCAGACCAGCGAATCAGGCAGTAACCCGAAAGTCACTGCCCGATAATCCTGATCGGGCATTGCATTCCGTCAGCGAGTGCTGTTTAAGGTTTCAAAATTGACTGCGACCAGCCTTTGCTCAAATTGTGGTCAAGTTAACGTCAGGTAACTCTTAGCTTGTAGTTCCGTTGTGTTGGGAAGACTAGGGTTCAAGTCCATAGGGCTACGAACGGTAGGTTTAGGTTAAGTGTTGGCTCGGGCCTAGATTTAGTCCTTAGGTCTACCGACGGTAGGTTTAGGTTTAAGTGTTGGTTCGGGGCTAGATTTAGTCCTTAGGTCTACCAACGGTAGGTTTAGGTTGAGTGTTGGTTTGAGTGGTGATAGATCAAGTAGAAGATGTGTATAATATTTCTTCAAAGAGGCAACTCTTGCCATACTTTCTCTACTCCCTCAAAGTATGGTTACGAGAGGGAAATGTTTAAGACACTTCATCAGTAGTGGACCTCAGATTCATCGGGTGTTTCGGCACTTTAAACACTAGACACCCTCCTCTGAGGCGGCCCGCCTTGGTTGATCATTTCCAGGCGAGTGTCTCATAGCCAATTGCTAATCGAGTTTGGTCAGGCCCACAATCGTGTAGTTGGGGCCTGGTTTGAGTTTTGAACTAATTTGTCCTTTAAAACGAGTTTTAAAAAACATTAAATGCTATTACTTGCATTGAACAATAAAGCAGTACCAGTGTAGGTTGAAGTAAATTAGAGAGAGCAATGTAAAAGTCAAAGTTAGATGTCTAATAACAGAAATAAGGACTGAAATGCCGCCCTAAATGGCCTAAAACAGCCACGTAAGGTCAAAGGTCAATCTGTAATTTGAATGTTTAGATAGTGGAGTTAAAAGGTTATGTAGCCATTGAGATTATTTAGAAGCCTTAATATAATAACCGGGTCTAAAATAGCATAATTTAGGACTGAATTTTCCACATAAGCGCCAAAAAAGGCAACGGACGGCGAAAGGTCGAAGGTCGTGACTGGCGGATGTCAAGCATCAAGCTTCTACCAGACCTCCCTCCTAAAAGTTATGGCAACGCAAACAGACATCACCCTCACACAAGGATAACCGCTGGATGCGATAACTTCTGAAGATGAATGGAAATTAATCCCTGGTTTTGTGTTTCGGCCTACCTGACTATACGACGGTGAGTAAAAAAATAATTTTGAGATGACTATCCTTTTGGAATCCTCCCGGTCCATAAAGTATATCTGCAAGTTTTCTTAAGTTTTTATGAAGCATAAGTAGCTTTTTTTAGCCTTTTTAAACCGATTTTTACAGCAGTAATTTGCATATGCAATTCAGCTCAGCCAATGTGTGTTTTTGGCCTGTTTTTTGGTGGAAAAAGGGTGTATTTTTGTTGCTGTGGCGCTTGTTTGCGGATCTATATCGTATAGATATTCTGTTTCTGGTGCCAGTCCATTACTGCTAGCATGCTAATGCTAATATTAATCAATTAACTCTTAAAAGAACACTAATAAGGCTAAAATACTGTAATTAATGAGCTTTAAATGTTAATCTAACTTGAGCTTAAATCCTCTCACATCCGCTTAGATCCCATCTTTCAGACGAGAGAATAGCTCAAGCTTTTATGTTAATTAAACCTAATAAAGTGCTATTAAGGTTAAGAAAACATATGGAATACACTGCAAGTAAGCTATAATTATGTTTCAAATTGACTGCAACCAGTTTTTGCTTCAGTTCTGGTTAAGTTACCGTCAGGTTACTCCTAGGTTGTGGTTACGTTATGGTTACGTTGCTTGAAGGTTATAGTTGGGTTATTCTTCAAATTTTTGGTTTTAATCTGCAGTTATGTTGTCTCTCGGTTATAATTGGGTTACCCTTGGGTTGTGGTATAAGTTGTGCCTTGATCGCAGTTAAGTTATTCTTCATTTGCGGGTAGAATACGATTAGCTTGGAGCTGAATTACTGTGTTGGTTCGGGCCTAGATTTAGTTCCTGGGTCTACCAATGCTAGGTTTAGGCAACGTCTTGGTCCGAGGCTAGATTTAATTCCTGGGTGTACCAATGCTAGGTTTAGGCGAAGTGTTGGTTCGAGGCTAGGCGACATCTTGGTTCCGGGCTAGATTTAGTTCCTTGGTCTACCAATACTAGGTTTAGGCAAAGTGTTGGTTCGGGCCTAAATTTAGTTCCTGGGTCTACCAATGCTAGGTTTAGGCGAAGTGTTGGTTCGGACCTAGATTTAGTTCCTGGGTCTACCAATGCTAGGTTTAGGCGACGTCTTGGTCCGAGGCTAGATTTAGTTCCTTGGTCTACCAATGCTAGGTTTAGGCGAAGTGTTGGTTCGGGCCTAGATTTAGTTTCTGGGTCTACCAATGCTAGGTTTAAGCGACGTCTTGGTCCGAGGTCAGATTTAGTTGCTGGGTCTACCAATGCTAGGTTTAGGCGAAGTGTTGGTTCGTGGCTAGGCGACGTCTTGGTTCCAGGCTAGATTTAGTTCCTGGGTCTACCAATGCTAGGTTTAGGCGACGTCTTGGTCCGAGGCTAGATTTAGTTCCTTGGTCTACCAATGCTAGGTTTAGGCGAAGTGTTGGTTCGGGCCTAGATTTAGTTTCTGGGTCTACCAATGCTAGGTTTAAGCGACGTCTTGGTCCGAGGTCAGATTTAGTTGCTGGGTCTACCAATGCTAGGTTTAGGCGAAGTGTTGGTTCGTGGCTAGGCGACATCTTGGTTCCAGGCTAGATTTAGTTCCTGGGTCTACCAATGCTAGGTTTAGGCGACATCTTGGTCCGAGGCTAGATTTAGTTCCTGGGTTTACCAATGCTAGGTTTAGGCGAAGTGTTGGTCCGAGGCTAGATTTAGTTCCTGGGTCTACCACTGCTAGGTTTAGTGTCTGAAATCCTGGTTTGTCGACATTCTTGAATAGGAGGATGAATTCTTTTGTATCTAAATGCTAAATGAAATTATTTACAGTGAACCAGGAGGCGATAGACCTGTCTGGGCCACACGCCCCCCCAAAAAGCCTGTCTGGGCTTAGGTTCACCTCCCCCTCCCACATCTCCTCCCCGCACAAACAGGAAGGAGACATCGGAGGGAGCGAATTTCAAATCGCATTCAAAAAACAAGCCCCTATAGAGGATTCTGTGCGTAAAATCTGGTATGTCAAGTCCGATGGCTCTGGCGAAGGTTAGGTTAGAAAAATTACAACAGCTCCCCCCAACCTAGCACCCGTCTAGGAAAGTTTGAAGTAGGGAGACTGAGGATAGTGCACGGGCCGACGCATGTCTGACTATACCAAGGAAGCCTTTATCTATCTCCCATTCCAGGAGAATAGCCTTAGTAGGCATGGGGCTAAGAATGTGGAAGACCAGGAATTCGGTTTCGGTTAGATTTAGTGCGAAGGTTGGTTCGAAGTTCGATCTGAACATCAATCGGCTCTGGGAACGCAAAGTTTTTGACTAAACTTACTCCAGACCAGCGAATCAGGCAGTAACCCGAAAGTCACTGCCCGATAATCCTGATCGGGCATTGCATTCCGTCAGCGAGTGCTGTTTAAGGTTTCAAAATTGACTGCGACCAGCCTTTGCTCAAATTGTGGTCAAGTTAACGTCAGGTAACTCTTAGCTTGTAGTTCCGTTGTGTTGGGAAGACTAGGGTTCAAGTCCATAGGGCTACGAACGGTAGGTTTAGGTTAAGTGTTGGCTCGGGCCTAGATTTAGTCCTTAGGTCTACCGACGGTAGGTTTAGGTTTAAGTGTTGGTTCGGGGCTAGATTTAGTCCTTAGGTCTACCAACGGTAGGTTTAGGTTGAGTGTTGGTTTGAGTGGTGATAGATCAAGTAGAAGATGTGTATAATATTTCTTCAAAGAGGCAACTCTTGCCATACTTTCTCTACTCCCTCAAAGTATGGTTACGAGAGGGAAATGTTTAAGACACTTCATCAGTAGTGGACCTCAGATTCATCGGGTGTTTCGGCACTTTAAACACTAGACACCCTCCTCTGAGGCGGCCCGCCTTGGTTGATCATTTCCAGGCGAGTGTCTCATAGCCAATTGCTAATCGAGTTTGGTCAGGCCCACAATCGTGTAGTTGGGGCCTGGTTTGAGTTTTGAACTAATTTGTCCTTTAAAACGAGTTTTAAAAAACATTAAATGCTATTACTTGCATTGAACAATAAAGCAGTACCAGTGTAGGTTGAAGTAAATTAGAGAGAGCAATGTAAAAGTCAAAGTTAGATGTCTAATAACAGAAATAAGGACTGAAATGCCGCCCTAAATGGCCTAAAACAGCCACGTAAGGTCAAAGGTCAATCTGTAATTTGAATGTTTAGATAGTGGAGTTAAAAGGTTATGTAGCCATTGAGATTATTTAGAAGCCTTAATATAATAACCGGGTCTAAAATAGCATAATTTAGGACTGAATTTTCCACATAAGCGCCAAAAAAGGCAACGGACGGCGAAAGGTCGAAGGTCGTGACTGGCGGATGTCAAGCATCAAGCTTCTACCAGACCTCCCTCCTAAAAGTTATGGCAACGCAAACAGACATCACCCTCACACAAGGATAACCGCTGGATGCGATAACTTCTGAAGATGAATGGAAATTAATCCCTGGTTTTGTGTTTCGGCCTACCTGACTATACGACGGTGAGTAAAAAAATAATTTTGAGATGACTATCCTTTTGGAATCCTCCCGGTCCATAAAGTATATCTGCAAGTTTTCTTAAGTTTTTATGAAGCATAAGTAGCTTTTTTTAGCCTTTTTAAACCGATTTTTACAGCAGTAATTTGCATATGCAATTCAGCTCAGCCAATGTGTGTTTTTGGCCTGTTTTTTGGTGGAAAAAGGGTGTATTTTTGTTGCTGTGGCGCTTGTTTGCGGATCTATATCGTATAGATATTCTGTTTCTGGTGCCAGTCCATTACTGCTAGCATGCTAATGCTAATATTAATCAATTAACTCTTAAAAGAACACTAATAAGGCTAAAATACTGTAATTAATGAGCTTTAAATGTTAATCTAACTTGAGCTTAAATCCTCTCACATCCGCTTAGATCCCATCTTTCAGACGAGAGAATAGCTCAAGCTTTTATGTTAATTAAACCTAATAAAGTGCTATTAAGGTTAAGAAAACATATGGAATACACTGCAAGTAAGCTATAATTATGTTTCAAATTGACTGCAACCAGTTTTTGCTTCAGTTCTGGTTAAGTTACCGTCAGGTTACTCCTAGGTTGTGGTTACGTTATGGTTACGTTGCTTGAAGGTTATAGTTGGGTTATTCTTCAAATTTTTGGTTTTAATCTGCAGTTATGTTGTCTCTCGGTTATAATTGGGTTACCCTTGGGTTGTGGTATAAGTTGTGCCTTGATCGCAGTTAAGTTATTCTTCATTTGCGGGTAGAATACGATTAGCTTGGAGCTGAATTACTGTGTTGGTTCGGGCCTAGATTTAGTTCCTGGGTCTACCAATGCTAGGTTTAGGCAACGTCTTGGTCCGAGGCTAGATTTAATTCCTGGGTGTACCAATGCTAGGTTTAGGCGAAGTGTTGGTTCGAGGCTAGGCGACATCTTGGTTCCGGGCTAGATTTAGTTCCTTGGTCTACCAATACTAGGTTTAGGCAAAGTGTTGGTTCGGGCCTAAATTTAGTTCCTGGGTCTACCAATGCTAGGTTTAGGCGAAGTGTTGGTTCGGACCTAGATTTAGTTCCTGGGTCTACCAATGCTAGGTTTAGGCGACGTCTTGGTCCGAGGCTAGATTTAGTTCCTTGGTCTACCAATGCTAGGTTTAGGCGAAGTGTTGGTTCGGGCCTAGATTTAGTTTCTGGGTCTACCAATGCTAGGTTTAAGCGACGTCTTGGTCCGAGGTCAGATTTAGTTGCTGGGTCTACCAATGCTAGGTTTAGGCGAAGTGTTGGTTCGTGGCTAGGCGACGTCTTGGTTCCAGGCTAGATTTAGTTCCTGGGTCTACCAATGCTAGGTTTAGGCGACGTCTTGGTCCGAGGCTAGATTTAGTTCCTTGGTCTACCAATGCTAGGTTTAGGCGAAGTGTTGGTTCGGGCCTAGATTTAGTTTCTGGGTCTACCAATGCTAGGTTTAAGCGACGTCTTGGTCCGAGGTCAGATTTAGTTGCTGGGTCTACCAATGCTAGGTTTAGGCGAAGTGTTGGTTCGTGGCTAGGCGACATCTTGGTTCCAGGCTAGATTTAGTTCCTGGGTCTACCAATGCTAGGTTTAGGCGACATCTTGGTCCGAGGCTAGATTTAGTTCCTGGGTTTACCAATGCTAGGTTTAGGCGAAGTGTTGGTCCGAGGCTAGATTTAGTTCCTGGGTCTACCACTGCTAGGTTTAGTGTCTGAAATCCTGGTTTGTCGACATTCTTGAATAGGAGGATGAATTCTTTTGTATCTAAATGCTAAATGAAATTATTTACAGTGAACCAGGAGGCGATAGACCTGTCTGGGCCACACGCCCCCCCAAAAAGCCTGTCTGGGCTTAGGTTCACCTCCCCCTCCCACATCTCCTCCCCGCACAAACAGGAAGGAGACATCGGAGGGAGCGAATTTCAAATCGCATTCAAAAAACAAGCCCCTATAGAGGATTCTGTGCGTAAAATCTGGTATGTCAAGTCCGATGGCTCTGGCGAAGGTTAGGTTAGAAAAATTACAACAGCTCCCCCCAACCTAGCACCCGTCTAGGAAAGTTTGAAGTAGGGAGACTGAGGATAGTGCACGGGCCGACGCATGTCTGACTATACCAAGGAAGCCTTTATCTATCTCCCATTCCAGGAGAATAGCCTTAGTAGGCATGGGGCTAAGAATGTGGAAGACCAGGAATTCGGTTTCGGTTAGATTTAGTGCGAAGGTTGGTTCGAAGTTCGATCTGAACATCAATCGGCTCTGGGAACGCAAAGTTTTTGACTAAACTTACTCCAGACCAGCGAATCAGGCAGTAACCCGAAAGTCACTGCCCGATAATCCTGATCGGGCATTGCATTCCGTCAGCGAGTGCTGTTTAAGGTTTCAAAATTGACTGCGACCAGCCTTTGCTCAAATTGTGGTCAAGTTAACGTCAGGTAACTCTTAGCTTGTAGTTCCGTTGTGTTGGGAAGACTAGGGTTCAAGTCCATAGGGCTACGAACGGTAGGTTTAGGTTAAGTGTTGGCTCGGGCCTAGATTTAGTCCTTAGGTCTACCGACGGTAGGTTTAGGTTTAAGTGTTGGTTCGGGGCTAGATTTAGTCCTTAGGTCTACCAACGGTAGGTTTAGGTTGAGTGTTGGTTTGAGTGGTGATAGATCAAGTAGAAGATGTGTATAATATTTCTTCAAAGAGGCAACTCTTGCCATACTTTCTCTACTCCCTCAAAGTATGGTTACGAGAGGGAAATGTTTAAGACACTTCATCAGTAGTGGACCTCAGATTCATCGGGTGTTTCGGCACTTTAAACACTAGACACCCTCCTCTGAGGCGGCCCGCCTTGGTTGATCATTTCCAGGCGAGTGTCTCATAGCCAATTGCTAATCGAGTTTGGTCAGGCCCACAATCGTGTAGTTGGGGCCTGGTTTGAGTTTTGAACTAATTTGTCCTTTAAAACGAGTTTTAAAAAACATTAAATGCTATTACTTGCATTGAACAATAAAGCAGTACCAGTGTAGGTTGAAGTAAATTAGAGAGAGCAATGTAAAAGTCAAAGTTAGATGTCTAATAACAGAAATAAGGACTGAAATGCCGCCCTAAATGGCCTAAAACAGCCACGTAAGGTCAAAGGTCAATCTGTAATTTGAAT